>NC_056726.1:1858481667-1858616667 GCF_019279795.1 Protopterus annectens | reverse complement strand
TTACTCGACAGCAGCTGTCTCAGGATTTCAATAGTAAACCATACACACACACACACACACACACACACATATATATATATATATATATATATATATATATATATATATATATATATATATATATATATATACATACATAACATCTCTTTCTTCTCATAACACACAAAAAAAAACTTTTCATCATTTCATCATACTCCCATATTAAACAAGACAAAACTCTCATTAACTGCCTTTGCTAATGATCTCAATCTCTGTTTTACTTTACCCAGTACTGATCTTTCAAAATTTTACACTCCATTGAGATATTTTCAAAATTTTTAATTACAAAGTAAACTTTAATAAATCCTCTATTTTTCATTAAATCCTAACTACAATCTAATCACCTATTTTGCAAAAACTAAGATTATTTATTTATTTATTTATTTATTTATTTCAGTTTGATTACCGGGGAAGTCCACTGGGCCAAGAAGAACCCATTTTCAGTGGAGGCCCGGGGAGAAAAGCTCCAAAGGCAGTACAAAGGAATATAATGCATGAGAAGAATACAAAAGAATGTCCACACAGCAAGAATACATAGTAAGATCACTGCAAACGCAAATTTACAATAGAATGTACACACAGCAAAAAATACAGAGAAGAACACAGCAAATGCTAAAAAAAACATTTTTTTTTTTTTTTTTTTTGTGAACAAAATTTGCAAAATTTTCAATGCTTTCATCCTTACAGTGAAGTTAGAGTCAGCTAAAAGTATTTAGCTAGAATTAGAGTGCATAAGGTGCAAGAGTACAGAAGCTTAGTTTATGCGAACCTTGGAATTACGTAGGGTGAAAGCAAGAACATTTCCATTTTGAAGATAGGTGTAAGAAATGTTGGGTTTTAAAGTATTCTGTGTTAGGTATGGTTCTAAGAGAAGGAGGGAGAGAGTTCCATTTCCTACCTAGAGAGAAGGATAGTAGTTGCTGGCCAGCGGGATGTTTAGGTCTGGGGATGGAGATTAGATTTTGGTGTTCGGATCTTAATGATCGGTTGGGAATGTAAGGGGAAGGATGTTGGATAGAGCAGGGCATTTTTCTGGATAGAATATTAATTTATGAGTGGTTGTTAGTTGGAGATAGTCAAGGTGGTTTGGGAGTTCTAGCCACTTTAGAAATTGAAGGGAGAGGCAGTGGTGGGTTGAGTTTTTGGATTTAGTGGCAAATTTAGAGATTTTATTATAACAAGCTTCAGGTTTGGAGGAGAGGGAGGCAGACAGATTAGTTAGGAGAGGGGCTCCATAAAGTAGAGAGGGAAGGAGGTAGGAAGTAGCTCTGGTCTGCCTTGAGGATTTTGTAAGAAATAGATTATTCCTGTAGAGCATACCTAACTTTTGGTGGGTTTTTTTTTATGTTTTGTTGAATGTGGAGGTCGAATTTAAGGCGTTCGTCTTAATTAAACTAAAAGATTCATGGAAGTATAGAGGGCTAACTTTTTGTCAGGACTTAAATCTATTTTATCAAAACGATTTAACAGAATTATGGTCAAACATTGATGAGGATATCCTTAGACTGAATAAATTAAAATTTTCTCTGTTGTTGAAAGTGTCAGTTATCAAGATGAACATACTATCAAGATTGGTATTTCAGTTTAATGCATCCAATATAATAATTCTGAACAATTTATTTAACACTATTTTTAAAGTCTATCCAGATTCTTATGGGCACCCACATTAGTTCATATCAGTTACCAAAAATTACTCTTTCCTAAAAAATAAATGCTAGCAGAATTATAGCAATTTCAGATTGTAATCCAACCAAAATTGAATGGAGCCTGGCCTGGGTTAAAGTCTGGATTAATCATCTGGTCAAATGTAAATATAATTCTAAGGCCTTACCTTTTCTAAACAAGGAAAATGTCAAAGATATTAAAATAAATAAATAAATATATTAAAAATAAAAGAATAACTTTGCAAAAAAAATCAAATCACTTAACTTGACAAGTCCGTTCAAAATGTTGCAATCAATACACCACAACCCAAATTTTAAACTAAATAACTCAATGCTTAACTTTAACAAGTACTCACTAATTAAAGAAAAAAAAACTCTACTAGAAATTTGTATGTACAAAAATCTTTCAATTAATGGACTGAGAAACACCTGGAACATTCGAAAAAATTAATTGAACATGCTGAAACAGATAAAAGAAATTACTTCAGCCTTACTAGATTACCAAAATGTTAACAACAATATAAAGTTATGTAGGATGTTAAGGAATACCTTTGTCAAGAAAACAAATTATATCAAGCACATATAAATTAATTGTATCTATCAAATGCCAAGATGCTATTCTATATTCTAATCAGTAGACCAAATTGAAACCAATAATTCAAAACAGTCAGAAAATCCAGTCAATCAAACTATCCCTTAAATTTCTCCCTTCTAAACAACTTTTATATACTCATTTAATGGGAAATAATAATTCACACTTAACTACAGTATTACTTTACACATATTACTCTACACCCTCACTGAATTGTTTACACTGTAAAGATAAAAAAACTGATATCTTGCACACCTTTTGGAGTTGTAAATGCTCCTATAAATTGTGGTGTTCATTAAGAGTCAAGGTAGAGAAAATAGTTTATGAAACGTCCACTGTCTCATGGGAATTTGCAGTTTTACATATCCCCTTTTGGTCTAACCAAGCAGAAAATATTGCTTTGATTACCCTATTCTCACTTTTGAAATTGTATATAACACAAAACTGGCTTGATAGATTTAAGATGTCATGGGATGGTTTTAAACAAATGGCTGTGAAATATAGTACAACTAATAATGTTATAATAAAAAAAGCAATGTTCCTACTATATACAATTCTGGAGAACACTCCTTGATCATGTATTACAATAAACTCAGTATTCTCAATTAACCATAACCTAAGCTAACTTTTGTAATAGACATGCCCTGGGATTCAATAAACTACATGTAGGCTTCACGCAAAACCTACAGGGAGTTTACATGTTTGCATAGTGGTGTGTGGCGAGCAGCAGTGCACAAGGCATATTCATGCCACAAACTGCATTTAAGTGAGTCAAAGTTCCCAAACAAAGGGCAACCAGCAAAACAACTTCAAATACAATGGCCACACACCAAACCTTGGAGGAAACTCCTTTTATTTCACCGACTGAGCGCTTTCACCATAAAATGGCTTCTTCAGAGTCAGTGTATTACAAAAATCATACTCAATTTATACTCAGTTAATGACATCGTCAATTATTCAATTAACAAATTCATCCACTTAAAACAACCTCTAAAAAACCTTTTTAAGGTACTTGCAACAAATCTTTTATCATTTTTATGCTGTCATTATAAAAAATAACACATATATATACACACAATACATAATGCACAATGACATTCTGTTTCACAGTAATGTTAAATGTTAATGTTTCTTAGAAATTCATAATCTAATGTGTTTCTTTTTGTAAAATTTGATCCATTACAGTGTGTAAATTAAACATTTTTACTCTTAAATTGTTGTTATGTATTATATAATACTAGCCTTATGTTTCAAAACTGGTTTAATTGAAATGTAGTCATTAATTCCAGGGTATCTAGTGGCATTTAATCTAAATTGTCACATAGTTTCCAATAATGCTACCCTGTTTCCTACATCACCCACCTGGTCCACTGTCACTCTATCTATCACAAAGAATACAAACTTCTTAAATTCCTTACAGTTAATACTATGTGCATTGTGGGAGTCCTTGTTTTGTTCCATCATCCTATCACGTCGGGTGGTCATACCTATGTAGAATGCCTCACAGTCACATACACTATGTTCTTAGTGTTACAATTGCATTTCCTGGGCAAGGCAAAGAATACCCCCACCCTTTAACACATACATAGTACAATGACCACACTTGGACATTCTTGATGTATTACTTTTGTCCTCACTTTCTAAAATCCCTTTCAAATTGTTCCCCTTACTATATACAATCCTAGGTTGATTACCTAGGATACCCTTGATGGCATCACTTAAACAATACTCCCACATCCCTTGCAATGACTTAACTATTTCTTCACTTCTCTCATTAAATTTCAACACAAAACATGCTCCTAACTTTTCCTTCCTCTGTCCTTCTTGGTTAATGTCTAAAGTACCTTCCACCCTTAAAATAGGTGAGTATGCCGAACTTCTCTGTTTGTAAACCTCCTTCTTCAATCTTAACAGCAACTCCAATGGGTAGCCCCTATCCATTTACATGCCAATCAACTTGAACATCTCCTGCTTAAATATATTTTCCTCACTAACTAACCTGGACAAACCATCTGTCCTTTTGCCCCCTTTCTCTGGTGAAATGGGTGGCAACTTCAAGAGAGAATTGGAATAACTGTCCTTCCTATGTATAGAATTAGTCAAACCCCCTTCTCCCTTGGCCAGGGCTATGTCCAGGTAGTTAATTTCATCCTTCTTCCACTGGAAGGTGAACTTCAAAAAACCAGTGGTTTGGTTTAAATGTTCAATAAACTCATTTGCCTGCAACTCATCCCCCTTCCATAAGATAAGCAAATCGTCTAAGAACCTGTTGTATAAAATAATGTTCTCCATAAATCTAGTTGGAAAAACAAAGGTTCTCTCCCAGGCCAACAGAACCATGTTCGCACCTGGCACCCATAGCTACTCCTGAACGTTGCTGAAACATCTCCCCCTCAAACTTCAAGAAATTGTTCAACAGAACAATTTCCATAAGTTCACAGATTACATTAATTCGGTCCTTGTCCACATTGCTGCTAACAACCAAACTCTCACGAAACATCTCCAAGCCCTCCTTATGGGGTATAGTAGAAAACAGGTTGACCACGTTAACCGTTAAAAAACTATACTCCCTGTGTTCTTCCTTAACATTTCTCAATCTTTCAAGGCAGTGCCACGAATCTCTAATCACATGCGGTGCCTCGTCCAACACCTTTTTGCACATAAAGTCCACAAAGGATGCCAAGGGTTCCGTCTTAGAACCTCTGGCTGCAACAATAGGTCTAAACTGTAAGTTAGACAAACCTTTGTGGACCTTAGGAAAACAAGGACTCCCACAATGCACTTTACGTTCATAGTATTAACTGTAAGGAATTTAAGAAGTTTGTATTCTTTGTGATAGATAGAGTGACGGTGGACAGGAGGGTGATGTAGGAAACAGGGTAGCATTATTGGAAACTATGTCGCAATTTAGATCAAATGCCACTAGATACCCTGGAATTAATGACTACATTTCAATTAAACCAGTTTTGAAACATAAGGCTAGTATTATATAATACATAACAACAATTTAAGAGTAAAAATGTTTAATTTACACACTGTAATGGATCAAATTTTACAAAAAGAAACACATTAGATTATGAATTTCTAAGAAATATTAACATTTAACATTACTGTGAAACAGAATGTTATTGTGCATTATGTGTATATATATATATATGTGTTATTTTTTATAATGACAGTATAAAAATGATAAAAGATTTGTTGCAAGTACCTTAAAAAGGTTTTTTAGAGGTTGTTTTAAGTGGATGAATTTGTTAATTGAATAATTGACGATGTCATTAACTGAGTATAAATTGAGTATGATTTTTGTAATACACTGACTCTGAAGAAGCCATTTTATGGTGAAAGCGCTCAGTCGGTGAAATAAAAGGAGTTTCCTCCAAGGTTTGGTGTGTGGCCATTGTATTTGAAGTTGTGGTCGTATTGTGGTTCGAATTCTTTGCTGGTTGCCCTTTGTTTGGGAACTTTGACTCATTTAAGTACTGTTCGATTCTGCTTCATTATGTTTGTGCACAACGCTGGGCCAATGGAGGCAATTCTCAGAGATATTCTAACAGGAGTGAGCAAGCTGCTCACTATGTGTGAAAATGGTAAGGTTCCGGAGATCGTTAGTCCTACTGGCTCAGAGGTTGAGCTTTATACACTTCATTCCCCGGTGGCTTCCAATTTCAACAAACCTGCAAGGCAGAGGACTGCTTGTTTGGACACTGGTGTTCCTGGTTTACCGCCGGGGAAATCAACGGCTGCACCAGTTACATTTTCGGATGCTGGGTTTGGTTTGCCGCCAGGGCAGAGGAACAATTGTTTGGGTACCAACGTTCCTGTTTGGCCGTCTACGCAGAGGTCGGTTGTTGCAGCAACACAGTCGGATGTTGGGTCTAGTTTGCCGCCGGGACAGAGATCTGTTGTTCCGGTTACTTGCTCGGATACTAACTGTGGTGAAGGATCCTCGGAGGCCCCGAATGGGAGAGTGGAGTCACCACCTGAGCAACCTACTGTTGGTTCAAGAAGGGAAGGTGTTGGTTGTTTGGACGACATGCTTTCATGGTTCGAGGAACCTGTATTTACTGTCGGGAAGGTTGCCCGTACGGTAGAGCGTGGAAGTGTTTTGACCCTCAGCGAGCAGATTAACAGGTACGAAAAACTTTGTACTAGATACAAAGCAGTGCAGCTTGACAATCTTTTTCTTGCACGATCTAAAGAACTGAATCAGGTACCCAAGGGGCTTAGATTTTGGAAGCTCCCGATGGGTATAGACTTTGGTACTGAAGAATATACTGAGCTTGTTGCCTTATGTGACAGGGCGGGACTTGAATTACTAGACATTATTATCAAAAGTAACAACAAAAAATTACTCACTATTCGAGAAGATATTTTACAGTTGTACAAAAGTATTAGTTCTGACTTGCTATTTTTTCAGTATGAGGCTCGTTTCAAAAATGTTTTCAAGAAGCTAGGCAGTTTTGTGGAAAAAAGTATGACTATTAAGGTCAAAAAATTGGCGAGGGATACAACTGACTATGACTATAATACAGCTTACCCACCCGGAAAATCTAATCACAGGGGTGATTTTCACCTTCATTACGCTCATAAAGAGCATGTAGGGAACCAAGGGGTCGCCCAGGACAATGAGTGTGATTTTGATCAAGTCAATGATACACCAAGGGTTTTAAATGGAGAGAGGGCTGATGAAATCCTCGAAGATGTTGATTTTTTGGGATCACCTCTGGGGCCACGTCGGTCCAAGAGGTTACAAAACAAGATACAGAAAACAACCTGCATGGACAGACCCCGCAGGGGGTGGGGGAGGGAAGACAACTACGAGCTTTTTTAACTTATTGTGACCCTTGTCAAGATTATGTCAAATTTGGTGAAGGAGGTTATGTTGTACCTTTGGCTAAGGTGACCAGTGATTGTACGATGTATTCTTTATGTATGCAAACATCTGATTGTTTGAGACAAGAAAATGACATGGATGGTGTTAATGGGGGGGTAGAGTTAATTACACAAGACAAACAAACTGAAGGTGAGACACTGAATGAGATTGATAAAGCACCAGATGGTGAGGTTATGTTAAAGAAAAATGTGTTGGAGAAATCTGGTTTGGTTGATTTATTGGATGACAACTATGAAGACGAGACTGAGTTAGTGAATGTTGTATCTACATTACCTACCCCCGATTTGTTTCACAATAACATCGAAAGTAGTGAATCAAAGTTGACTTGTCAAGTATTGCAGAAGAGTGACTATTTTATTTATAACTACACAGACAAGAGTATTGATGACACGTATTTTGAATTGTTCACGAAAGGTATTAATTTCGTACCAAATTTTAAGTTGGACACAGCGCAACTATTAGTCAATTTGAGATTGTTCACAAGAAAACTCAATTTAGAAATTTATTTTCATGAGAACCATAAGGGGGATAACAACATTGACACCATTAGTTGTAAAACCCTTTCTAGCTCATTCCCCCACCTTGTAGTGAGGTTTCGGCCCTTGAGAGACTTTTGGACTTTGAGTTCAGGAGAATTTGTAAAACCAAGCAGCCATTGGTTGATAACTTAGGGGCACAGGAGAGGTCTTTGTTAAAAGAGCTCCAAAGAACAGGTAGTATTAGGTGCATGAAACCAGACAAGGGGGGTGGAATGGTCTTGATGGACAAGGTTGATTATATTGCGTGTATGATGTCCATCTTAGAAGATAATGAAACATACAAGAGGGTATCGAGGAATGAAATCAATATTGCTTACAGAAGAATTGAATTATTCTTGAGTGATGCCCTCTTTCAGGGAGCCATTTCTGAAAGTGAGTACGATTACTTGATGGTTAAGAATGCAGTTTTACCCAACATCTTTGGGATTCCTAAGGTCCACAAAGGTTTGTCTAACTTACAGTTTAGACCTATTGTTGCAGCCAGAGGTTCTAAGACGGAACCCTTGGCATCCTTTGTGGACTTTATGTGCAAAAAGGTGTTGGACGAGGCACCGCATGTGATTAGAGATTCGTGGCACTGCCTTGAAAGATTGAGAAATGTTAAGGAAGAACACAGGGAGTATAGTTTTTTAACGGTTGACGTGGTCAACCTGTTTTCTACTATACCCCATAAGGAGGGCTTGGAGATGTTTCGTGAGAGTTTGGTTGTTAGCAGCAATGTGGACAAGGACCGAATTAATGTAATCTTATGGAAATTGTTCTGTTGAACAATTTCTTGAAGTTTGAGGGGGAGATGTTTCAGCAACGTTCAGGAGTAGCTATGGGTGCCAGGTGTGCCCCTATCTTTGCGAACATGATTCTGTTGGCCTGGGAGAGAACCTTTGTTTTTCCAACTAGATTTATGGAGAACATTATTTTATACAACAGGTTCTTAGACGATTTGCTTATCTTATGGAAGGGGGATGAGTTGCAGGCAAATGAGTTTATTGAACATTTAAACCAAACCACTGGTTTTTTGAAGTTCACCTTCCAGTGGAAGAAGGATGAAATTAACTACCTGGACATAGCCCTGGCCAAGGGAGAAGGGGGTTTGACTAGTTCTATACATAGGAAGGACAGTTATTCCAATTCTCTCTTGCACTTCAAAAGTTGCCACCCATTTCACCAGAGAAAAGGGGTGGCAAAAGGACAGATGGTGCGGTTGTCCAGGTTAGTTAGTGAGGAAAATATATTTAAGCAGGAGATGTTCAAGTTGATTGGCATGTTCATGGATAGGGGCTACCCGTTGGAGTTGCTGTTAAGATTGAAGAAGGAGGTTTACAAACAGAGAAGTTCGGCATACTCACCTATTTTAAGGGTGGAAGGTACTTTAGACATTAACCAAGAAGGACAGAGGAAGGAAAAGTTAGGAGCATGTTTTGTGTTGAAATTTAATGAGAGAAGTGAAGAAATAGTTAAGTCATTGCAAGGGATGTGGGAGTATTGTTTAAGTGATGCCATCAAGGGTATCCTAGGTAATCAACCTAGGATTGTATATAGTAAGGGGAACAATTTGAAAGGGATTTTAGAAAGTGAGGACAAAAGTAATACATCAAGAATGTCCAAGTGTGGTCATTGTAGAAGCTGCAGGTATATAGCAGAAGGCTCCTATGTATGTGTTAAAGGGTGGGGGTATTCTTTGCCTTGCCCGGGGAAATGCAATTGTAACACTAAGAACATAGTGTATGTGAGTCTATGCATTACCTGTGAGGCATTCTACATAGGTATGACCACCCGTAGGTTACGTGATAGGATGATGGAACACGTAAGAGCCATAAAAAACAAGGACTCCCACAATGCACTTTACGTTCATAGTATTAACTGTAAGGAATTTAAGAAGTTTGTATTCTTTGTGATAGATAGAGTGACGGTGGACCAGGAGGGTGATGTAGGAAACAGGGTAGCATTATTGGAAACTATGTGGCAATTTAGATTAAATGCCACTAGATACCCTGGAATTAATGACTACATTTCAATTAAACCAGTTTTGAAACATAAGGCTAGTATTATATAATACATAACAACAATTTAAGAGTAAAAATGTTTAATTTACACACTGTAATGGATCAAATTTTACAAAAAGAAACACATTAGATTATGAATTTCTAAGAAACATTAACATTTAACATTACTGTGAAACAGAATGTCATTGTGCATTATGTATTGTGTGTATATATGTGTTATTTTTTATAATGACAGCATAAAAATGATAAAAGATTTGTTGCAAGTACCTTAAAAAGGTTTTTTAGAGGTTGTTTTAAGTGGATGAATTTGTTAATTGAATAATTGACGATGTCATTAACTGAGTATAAATTGAGTATGATTTTTGTAATACACTGACTCTGAAGAAGCCATTTTATGGTGAAAGCGCTCAGTCGGTGAAATAAAAGGAGTTTCCTCCAAGGTTTGGTGTGTGGCCATTGTATTTGAAGTTGTGGTCGTATTGTGGTTCGAACTGCATTTAAGTGTTGCCAGCCAGGAAACTGTGTAAGCAAGCATGGATAGCACCCCTGTTGAAGCAGAGCACTGATGGTCTGCAGTTTTATGGGGAATGCCACAGTGATCACTAGGGCTTCACAGATAGCTCTCAGTCTCTTAGTGCAAGACATCTTATTGTATAACATTAGGAGTAAGTTCAGAAAAGTTGGAGATGTTAGTAGTAGAGGAGTTTGGGTTAGGGCTCAGTAGCTTAGATATTGAATCGATAAAATAGGTATTGAAGATAGTGGCAGTTTCTTCAGATATCTTGTCTGGGCATGGATTGGGGAGCTAAGATTACCGGGATGTAATGTTTGGTTAATAGAGTTCCAGAATTTTTTAGGGCTGTGGGAGGTTTGTTATAGAAGTCCTTTTTATCTTTGTTTATGTGTTTTTTGTCAGATTTCTGAGTTCTTTATATTTTTGTAAGTCTGCAGAGACCTTAGTTTGTGACCATCTTTTCCATAATTTGTCTCTAATTATCATAAGGGTACGAGTGACTTTTGAAAGCCATGGAGATATGGTGGACTTAATCCAGACTTTGCAAGGAGGAGCAAGTGAGTCTAAAATGCTAAGGAAGGTGGAGTTGAAAGCTAGGACTGCTTCTTCTAATGGGAGTTGGGTAAGGAATTTCCAGTTTACTTTAGAGAGGAGGGCATTAAAGGTTTCTGGGTAGAAGTTAGAGAGTTTATGACAAGTGATAGATTTAGGAGATTTTGAGAAGTGGGGAGTGAAACTAAGCATTTTTATAGGGGAGTGATCACTCAGGGTGTTTCATAGGGTTTCAGGGTTATGACATTTGGAAGGATTAGATACAAGTACCCAGTCAATAAGAGTACTAGATGTGTGAGAGTTGTTTGTATGGGTAGGTTGGGAGTTTATCTGTGTAAAGCCATATAAATTAATATGAGTATTAGAGTTTGGATTACTGAGAGTTAACCAGTTTACGTTGACATCCCCAAAGAGGAGAGTTTCATTGGGGATGTGTTGAGAAAAGTATGAAGGAATATTTTCGAGCAGAGGAATGTTGTCTCCTTGAGGAATATAGATGGCTTCTACTGTGATAGTGGGGTGGTCATTTCTTTTAAGGTTAGCTGTAAGTAGTTCAGCAGGAGAAAAGGATGGGATAGGTTTCATAATACTTGTAATGGTGAGGTGGTTGGAGTAGAGGATGGCTACACCACCCCCTTTTTTGTTTTGGCAATCTATGCGGAGTATATTATAACCAGGGTGGAGAATGTTTTTATCAGAAGTTTTGGGTTTTAGCCAAGTCTCTGCTAGGGTGATGACATCAGGGGTGTGGAAGGCTATCCAGGCATGGATTTCACTAATTTTGTTTAGAATACTACAGGCATTCATAGAGTAAAATTAGATATGTTTGTTTGGAGAAGATGAGTTTATTAAGTTGGGAGAGGTAGAGTTATGCATGGTGGGGTGATGGATGGGCCCAGGATTTGGATGTATGTCTCCTGATCAAAGCATGGCTACATAAAGTTGATAAAGTTTGAAATTAAATGGGTTGTAAGTCAAGTACTTAGTCTTGGTTTTAGATGCTAGAGAGTGAGGGGGAAGGATTTTAGGCAGTGGGGTGTTCATTGAAAAGATAGAGGAGGATATTGTAATAGAGTACTGCAGAGATGAGAAGCAGTTAGTATGGGGATTAGTGGGATCTCTATGGACAGGTGGTGATAGAGTAGTACAAGATGTAAGAATGAGAAGAAGTAATGGAGGCAAGAGAAAAATAGAGAGGGTTGCAAATGCCATGGCCTAAGGTGAGGAAGTAGGATTGGGATGGAGTGAGGAATGGGTAAGGGACTAGGAAAAGTAAGTGGTTGGACCTGTTAGAGAGTTTAAGTAAAATTTAAGTGAAACAACCTGTAGGGGGAGTAGGGGATATGTAGAAAGAAGGAGGATTTGCAGCAGACTAAACTATAAAATTATAAGTGGGGGAGGGTAAGGTGTTTAGAATGTTTTATAGGTTCATAGGTTCATAGGTTCATACTAGGCTATCTTCCCTGGGGCAATTACAAGCCTAGCCTGATTTTGTTTGGCTTACGCCACCCCTTGATTTGAGTATACTGTGCCCTTTTTAAGGTTTAGTTTACTGTGCCTCTGTCTAATAGTGACACGGAAGTAATCCCCGGGACAAACCTATGCTCCCCCATCCACTCATCAAGATTCTTCTTGAAGAGATTCAGTGAGGTGCTCTGCCTAACATGAATTGGAATTCTATTCCAGAGCGAAGGGAGCCTCTGGGTTATGAATCTGTCCCTCCAGCAAGTTCTATTTATTTCTGTGCTGAGGTTCAAGTCCCTCGAGCGTGTGGCTCTAAGGGATTTAGATATACTGAGGTGGAGCATGTCCATTAATTCTGGATTGGACATAGCTTTATATGTCAGGCAAAGATCGCCTTGAAGTAGGCGGTATGCAACTGAGTAGAGCTGGAGTTTTTTTTAACCGAGCAGCATATGGCATCTGCTTGAGTCCCTTGATCCTCTTGGTGAGGTACTTTTGGGGTCTTTCTAATTGCTGCAGGTGTCGGGTAAGGTACATCCCAAAAGGGGCATTATATTCTATGATAGGCCTGATGAGGGATGAATAAAGGGGTACGATTACCTCTCTTGATCTAGATGTGAATCCTTTCATGATGAGGTGGGCTATGTAGAAGGTCTTTCTAACCACTTTGGCAATGTGGTTGTCAAAGGAGAGATTGCTATCAACTTGGGTCCCCAGATCCCTAATTACTTTCTCTGTACTTAATGGGTTACCACCTATGTGGTAATTTGTGGGCACATTGTTTTGCCAAAGGGTATGACTATACACTTTTTGGCATTTAGCTTTAGACCATGGCTCTGGCACCAGTTATCCATCTCTGTGAGACCTTTTTGAAGGATGTTTGTGTCAGCTGGAGAGTCAATTATGGTGCCCAGTTTGCAGTCATCTGCAAACTTGGTGAGCCATAGTCCTCCCACGTTGGCCTGTACCTCGAAAAGTATATACCGAACAAGAGCGGTCCCAGGACAGAACCTTGTGGGATGCCACTTGTGACCGGTTTTGAGTCTGACATGGCTCCAGCAACTCTCACTCTGTGGGTTCTGTCTTTGAGCCAGTTTGCGACCCATCTTGTGACATAGGGGTTTATATTTAAGCTGGATAGCTTATCTATGATGCCCGAGTGGGGTATTGTGTCAAATGCCTTTGCTAGGTCCAGATAGGCTGTGTTGACTACCTTCCCTTCATCTATGGCTTTGGTGACTGTTTCAAAGAAGTCGACCAGGTTCAAAAGGCAGGATCTGCCCTTGACAAAGCCAAATTGGGTAGGATCTAGTGTCTGTAGGTCCCCAATGTCTTTGTTTATGAGCTCCATGATGATCCTCTCCATAGCCTTGCAAACTAGGCTAGTCAGGCTTATGGGGCGATAGTTTCCAGGGTCCGTAGAGGCTCCACCTTTGTGGAGTGGGACCACTGTTGCTGTATGCCATTCTGTGGGCACATATCCTGTAGTGAGGCTGAGATTGTACAGCTGTTTTATTTGAGGGGTTAGTTCTTCTTGGAGTTCATGTAGGACACAACCTGGGATGTCATCTGGTCCCATGGAAGCAGTGTTTTTTGCTTTGGAGAGGGCAGCCTTCACCTGAGCATCAGAGATGTTTGGGAGGCAGCCCTCTGCCGGGATAGATACTTGCTTTTTTGGGGGGGGGGGGAGAAGTTTGCACTGAACCTGTCTGCCAGGATATTGGTGATGTCTGTAGGTTCAGTGTATTTTTTGTCGTTTAGAATCAACTCAGAACAAGTCTGGGAGTTGCATCCCAGGTTCCTAACATAACTGAAAAAAGCCTTATGATTGTCTTTAGTGTCCTGTGCAATTTTTCTCTCAAAGCTGGCCTTGGAGGATTTTATGAGGGATCGTAATTTTTTGCTAGTACTGATCAGAGGTGCCTTCCCTATTAGGGATTTTGCTCTATCATGTAGTAGCTTCCTCCTTCTGTTGTACAGTTTATTTATGGCTGGGGTCCACCAGACTGGACGCCTGCCTTTGGATGATTGGGTCTTGGTTTTGTTTGGGATAGCATGATCCATGCATTCCTGGAGATGTCCGTAGAATGCGTTTATATAGGATTCTGCAGTTTGGGCCATAGTTTCCACTGGCCCTGGGGCCTTGAAGGATTCCACTTCAGTTTTGAGAAGTGAGAAGTTTGCTTTTGAGAAGTTTTTCACTGTTTTTTTCTGGGTTGGGAGTGGGGTCGGGATGTGGATATCCAGTGAAATTAATTTATGGTCTGATCTTACCAATGAGGGATATACTTCTGGTATGGAGCATAGAGTACCCATGTTGGTAATGATCAGGTCTAGTATGTTATCCCCTCTTGTGGGAGTGGTGACTAGTTGTTCCATAGCATTTGAGTTTATAATTTCCAGGAACCTTTGGGCTAAGGTGCTGGGGCTTGAGTAGTGCTCCCAGTCTATGTTTGGGTAGTTGAAGTCGCCCAATATAATGGTGTTCGGAGAGATCTTCATGTTCTCCAATGTTTTCAGGAAAGCCGAGTGGGATTCCTGACTTTGAGAGGGTGGTCTGTAGGATGCTATAAACTGAAAAGCAGTCTTGCCCACTGTTAGTTGCACATGGATGATCTCCGATACTTCATGCAATGCCACTAACCTGGAGGTGTGGATATCCTTGATAAATATGGAAACTCCCCCTCCTTTTGTGGTTCGGCCCGGGTTTTGGGGCCGAAAAGCATGATATGAGGTATAATCTGGTAGTGCTGGGGTGCTCTCTGGAGCCTTGAACCAGGTTTCTGTCACTGCACAGATATCGATGTTCTCCATACTGAGGAGAGCTTCGAGTGCATGCATCTTGAGGTTAAGACTTCTGGCCTTTAGCAGCATTACCCTTAGTTTCTTGTTCCTTGTGTTGTCTATGGAGGTGGGTTTGACTTTTGAGCCTTGCCTAAAAAAGGCACTATGGGGGTGGCAAGAGCCTTTGCCAATATCCGAAAGCCCATTGGTGACAGGTGCAAGCCGTCCCTAGCGAAGCAACGTGGCTTGTCGAGCATGTCATCCCAGGATGACAGACACTGGATCCCCCTTGAATGACACCAAAATTTTAGCCAATTGTTAAAATCGATCATTTTGTCTTTGTACTGTGGCATCATTCTAGGTGAGGGTAAGATGCTGCTCAAGGTCAGGGTCATACCAGCCTGGGCTACATGATCAGTGAGCTCCTCTATGTCTCTTTTCATGTAGTCCAGGGAGGTACATCTCAGGTCATTCACACCAGCATGTCCGATGACTGAGTCATATTTGTATTTGCTTTGGAGTGACCTGAGTGCTTGCGTTATGTGGCAGATCCTAGCGCCCGACAGGCAGCTCACTGTGACCTTCTCTTTGTTCAGCCTGGTGAGCGGGACGTCAGTGTGTCTGACAATAGAGTCACCTATTATAAGAGTATCAGGTGTGTTATTCAGCCTTAAGGGCTGTGGCTGCTTGGCACACTGACTTTGTGGGCTATGTGTTGTGCGTGTTTTGTTTTGGGGTAGCGTTTGCTTGGATGTCTGTGGGTTTTAGCAGACAGGAAGGGGTGGAGTTAGGGGAGGAATGGATTAGGTGGCTAGGTATAAAGGAAATTATATGGGGGTGGGTGGGAATGGGGGTGGGAGAGGATCAAAGTGAGCCAGAGTGTAGCAAGGTGAACGGAGCGGGATGGGCCAGGAAGAGTCACCATAAGAAACAATCAGCAGGCCAGGAGGGAAACAGTAAAGAGCACACAGTGAGAGTCAGCAGGTAAGTAGAAGATGTGGGAAGGTGTAGACAGAGAAGGAAGAGATGTAATAGCGAGGTATACACAGGTATTTGCAGTAAGATAAAAACAGTTAAAAGGAAACCACAAACAGAAAAACAAAAAGAGTATAGCTAACTAAGAGAGAGTTGACACTAGGGTAGTGACTAACTTATAGATGGCAGAGACATACAGAGGCAAGGTTTCTAAACAGGTGGGTATGGGGGGGGCTCTCAGTGGTATTTGGGTATCCTGTAAGTAGACAAAGTAAGACTACTTTGTGGTATGAGCTTAGAACATATGTTTAGTGTAAACTGGCTATACAATAGAGCACAGGTGTAATTCCAGGAGTTGGAGCAGTATCAGTAAAGGTAGACCCAGTCTTGAGGGAAGACACTTTGCTTTTAAAACCTAGGGAAAACAGGAGGGGAGAGAGTGTGTTGAATATAAAAGCTGGGGAAAAACAAAAACAACAGAGGTACTATACACGTAACTACTGATAACAGCTAGAGAGGAATTAGTTGAGATAAAATATGAAAAATACAGAAATAAATAAAATAAAGTACATATGATATTAACTTTATAGATTACAGCAGGAACAATGTGATACAAAAGTTCAGTAACTTACTTCTACTATAACACTTTCACATAAACAATGGTAAAACTATTAACCAGGATGTCTTAGTGTAAAACAACTGACAATAAAATGTCTGCTGTAGTTCATGTAGTAAACATGTGCCATCATGTAGTTGAAATAATCAAACTAACTGAGATATGAGAATATAGCTAAACAGAAATTCTATACTTTAACTCTTTAATTCTACAAGCCAGGTTAAGAAGTTAAAACAATTGGCAGACTCACGGCAATGGAACTTAGACCTAAACAAAGTGATCTATACTTCACATCCATAAGACTGCCACTAAAAGTATTTGACATAGAGGTCATGCCATAAAGCAGACACTGTACAAGTTAAATGCCCAATAATGCAACACTTAGATTTTACAAACCAACTGTCACCAGTTAACACTGCTAAAGAAATTCAAACTGCAATCTACAGATATATGGTAAAAGAGTACAAAAGAGCAATTTCTATATAAGTAGAAATCTATCCAAAAGCAGATAAAAAATAACCTATATCAATTTATGTACAGTGTTTCACTTGTGTGGCATGAGACAATAACTCAGCCAATAACTCAGCCAAGCCATGACTGCAAATAGTTAAAAAGGTGCTTACCAAAGTCCCACAAATAAGTTGCAACAGCATACAAAGCTCTTCCAGGTGAAGTAAATGCAGTTTACATGCTGAGTATTGACAGTTTACATGCTGATATTGCCAACATCCTGGCAGATAGGTTCAGTGCTAACTTTACTCCTCTCTCATCCCCGAAAGGGCCCATCTCTAGACCGAAAGAATGCAAAGTTCCTGTAATCATGGCAGCACAGCTAAAAAACACACTCTCCAAAGCCAAGAACACAATATCCATGGGACCTGACAACATCCTAAGCTGCATTCTACATGAAATACAGAATGAATTGGCACCCCACCTAAGTACCATGTTCAGTCATAGCCTCACCTCAGACTTTGTGCCCACTGAATGACGCACAGCAACGGTTATCCCACTCCACAAAGGAGGAGCCACCATGGACCCCGGGAACTACCGCCCCATTAGCCTGACTAGCCTGGTCTGCAAGGCTATGGAATGTATTATCATGGAACTTATAAACAATTACATCGGTAATCTCCAAACTCTGGACCCTACCCAGTTCAGGTTTGTAAAAGGCAGATCATGTCTCCTAAACCTGACAGACTTCTTTGAAGCAGTCACCAAAGCCATAGATAAGGGTAAGGTGGTTCACACAGCCTATCTAGATCTCGCAAAGGCTTTTGACACCATCCCCCATTCTGGAATTATAGATAAACTCACTAAACTAGGTATAAATCCCTATGTCACAAGATGGGTTGCCAACTGGCTCACTGACAGAACCCACACTGTGAAAGTAGCAGATGCTAAATCCAACTTCAGACCAGTGACAAGTGAAGTACCACAGGGTTCAGTCCTAGGTCCTCTCCTGTTTGGTATCTACTTCTCTGAAGTACAGGCTAACACAGAAGGTCTTTGGCTAACACATTTCGCAGATGACTGCAAACTAGAAGCCATAATCAAAACTCCTAACGATGTGGACATCCTACAAAAGAGCCTCACTGAGACAGATACTTGGTGTCAAAGCCATGGCCTCAAGCTCAATGCCAAAAAGTGCATTGTCATCCCTTTTGGTAAAAATTCTGTACCCATGAATTACCACATAGGCAGTAGTCTACTTACCACCGAAAGTGTGATCAGGGACCTTGGGACATGGGTGGACAGTAGTCTCTCCTTTGATAATCACATCACCACAGTAGTCAGGAAATCCTTCTACATGGTACACCTCATCACAAAAGGTTTCTCATCCAGGAAAAAAGGGGTCATTATTCCCCTCTACTCATCACTCATTAGACCCATTATAGAGTACAACACCCCTTTTGGTATGTACCTCACAAGACATCTACAACAACTGGAAAGGCCACAGAAATACCTCACAAAGAGGATTACTGGCCTCAAACAGATGCCCTATGCAGACCGTCTCAAAAAACTCCAGCTTTACTCTGTCGCATATCACCTACTCAGATGCGATCTCTGCCTAACATACAAAGCTATGTCAAACCCAGATCTGTTGGACATACTCCACTTAAAGAAATCTCAATCCCTCTGAGCTACATGCTCAAGGGACCTACACCTTGTCACCAAAATAACAGAACATGCTGGAGGGATAGATTCCTGTCCCAGAGACTTCCTATACTCTGGAACAAACTATCTATCTATATCAAACAAAGCTCCTCATTAGCACTTTTCAAGAAAAATTGTGATGATTGGATGGGAGATACGAAATTCACTCTGGGGATCACTTCTGTGGCTCTGCTTGACAGGCACAGGAAAATAATTTTCTTGGGTGGCAAAAGCCAGGGTACCATTTGGCTAGGCTTATATAGGCCCTAGGGCCAATAGCCTAGTACCTACCTATGAACCTATGAACCTATGAGTACAAGTGAAAAGCTGTTTACATCAGTAATATTAGGGACCTGCACACCACTGACATGAAGCCACAGACTAGTAGGAAGAGAAAAACAAAATGGCGCAGAAACACTAACAGTTTAAAAATGCCCCAGAGGATTAAGGGTAATAGAGAAAGAGTGGGATGCAGGGAAATGTAGTATATTCAAAGTGTGATAGGAATGTAGAGGGGGATGCAGGGAAATGTAGTATATGCAGAGTGAGATAGGAGAGTAAAGGGGTATTCTGGGCCAGGAAGAGTCACCACAAGAAACAATCAGCAGGCCAGGAGGGAAACAATAAGGAGCACACAGTGAGAGTCAGCAGGTAAGTAGAAGAGGTGGGGAGGTGTAGACAGAGAAAGAAGAGATGTAATAGCGAGGTATACACAGGTATTTGCAGTAAGATAAAAACAGTTAAAAGAAAACCACAAACAGAAAAACAAAAAGAGTATAGCTAACTAAGAGAGAGTTGACACTAGGGAAGTGACTAACTTACAGATGGCAGAAATAGACAGAGGCAATGTTTCTAAATAAATGAGTCTCCTAATACTATCTCCTCAAATACATTCTCCCTCAAACCTGTACCTACTAGCTACATCAAAACTCTGCTCTCTAAATTAAAACCATGCTCAGCATCAACTGACACTATTCCTTCCACTTTTCTTCTACTAGCAGTTGACTCTCTTGCTCTCCCTGTATCTATCCTAATTAATCGCTATATCTCTGAATCTAAAGTCTCTTCCATATGGAAACAATGCTACACTCTACCTATACACAAAGGAGGTAACTCTTCTGATATCTCCAACTTTAGACCTATCACTATCCTCTCCCCTCTCTCTAAAGTACTAGAAAAATGTATTCATAAACAAGTTATGCAGTATCTAATACAGGAACATCTGCTTACACCCACTCAACATGGCTTCAGACCCAAACATAGCACCACTACAGTTCTATTATCCTTCCTTAGTACTGTCTCTATAGCCATGGACAACATTAAACTTATTTCTTGCCTATTCTTGGACCACTCAAAAGCTTTCAACACTGTCTCACACTCTCTTCTGCTGCACAAACTGCATAAGCTCAACTTCTCCTCTGATACTGTTGCATGGTTCTCCAGCTACCTCACTGATAGATCTCAATCAGTGAGATGGCACTCTGCACTCTCCCCTCCTGCCCTGTAAAAATGGGTGTACCTCAAGGGTCTATCCTAGGGCCTTAACTTTTTAATATCTTTACTAATCAGCTCTATAACTCCTGTCCTCAGCCATCTTTAGTGCAATACGCAGATGACTCTACAGTCATCACCACAGCCAACTCTCCCTCTAAGCTCTTCTCAGCTACTCAGGCATCTTTTAACTTAGTTGAAACATGGCTCTCCAACAACCAGCTCATCCTTAACCCTAAAAAAAAAAGCTGTTACTATTCCTACCTAAAAAGTTAAACAACATTAAACCCTCCTTCTCCAATAACACTCCCATTCAGGTAGAATCCAGTACTAAGCTCTTAGGCGTAACCATAGATGATCAGCTTAAATTTGACTTGCATGTTAATAATTGTATCAAAAGGACTCATTCAAAACTAGGGCTCCTTTACCGTAACAAGAAATTCCTTACCTCTGAAGTCAAGATTACTCTCTCTCTTACCTACCTTCTACCCAGTCTAATGTACAGTTCTCAAATTCTCACAAACCTTAACTCAACACTCCTGACCAAACTCAAATCTACCTCCAACAAGGTAGCTAGATTTTCTGCCCAACAAACCTACAAATCCCATCACTGTCTCTCTCTAAAACACCTAAACTGACTTGAATTACCCCACCAGCTTCTTCTCTCTCAGCTCCAGATCATCCATTCTATCCTATACCAGCCTTCCTACTGCCCAGCACTATCCTCTCTCATCTCCCATTAATTCTCCCTCCAGACCTCTCCGAAGCTCTAACAAAGACCTACTACAAATCTACAAACCCAAGTCTAAATTTGGATGCAACATGTACAGCTATCACCCCACTATTGCCTGAAATAGGCTCCCACTAGAAATCAGGACTCTTACACAGTCTAAACAATTTAAGACAGCCACCAAAGAGCACTTTAAAAGTCATTAGTCCTGCCACTGCATTCTCCCTCCTTAAACACCCCCTACTTCTCATACCTTAATCTACTTTCTGCCCTTAACTCACTCTTCTCACTAACTCTCTCTAATCTTCCTTCACTACTCTTTCTACTGTCTTCTAAAATCTATTAAGCAAATTGCCTCAGAGAAACATTCTATTGTAATTGTCTTGCCTTCATGCAACTACATTATGATAAATCTGGGTTTTTGTAACCACTTACTCCAAAAACTATACTCGTCTTAATGACATATTTCTTTTTATACATCTTGAAATAGTTATGCTATACTCCTGATTACTGACACTGTATAACATTGTATTGCTACTTAATGCCTTGTAATAACCCTGTAACATTGCTATTTAATGTTAATTTATAATGAAAATTGTATAATATGTTGGAGCTTTTCTCCCCGGGCCTCCGCTGAAAAAAGGCTATTCAGCTCAGTCAGACAATCCAGGTCAACAAATGTAAAATAAATAAATAATTAATAAATAAATAAATAAATAAATAAATAAATAAATAAATAAAGACATCTTGACAAAAGCCAACATATTGGGGGGACAATGGCGCAGAAACAGAGACATATGTGACATTTTTGCCCTATAGAAATGTGCAAGAATAACAAGGAGTTTGTGTTAAGATACATGCTCTGAAGGATTTGAATTATGAAACTCAAATGTATGTAATACTGAGTCATATCAGTCCTGAGATCATCACAGTGATATGGCAGAAAGCCACAAATTTGATTAAGAACATATCTGGACATATTGTGGAAATCTGGGCAGTGGAAACATATTAATGCTAAGCACATGGTCCAACCACGGTACAGGAAGTCTATCTACAATGCAGAGCATTGAGATATCCCTTCCTGGCATTCTGTACTGAAGCTGTGTAAATGATTTGTAATGGTACATGGACTGCCATGTAAAATAAACACTCAGGGAAATGTGTGTATTGAATAGGGACACAGATGAATTGTAAGAATGAACTGTAGGGATGAAAACAAGGAAAGAGGACAGGTGAAAACAACCAAATATACAGCAGATGGGGGCATGTCAATGGAAGATGGCTGTAGCAGCAACACTAATCACATATCAGGGACTGCACAGTAAAATGTATATTATGTGACTGTCACACAAGGTGACATTACAATAGGAAGGATGAGTCTGTGAGATAAGCATCCTTACATGAATAGTGCAAAGGACATCTATCAGGGATCTGACATACAATTGGGATCTGACATACAATTGGGATAGGGTGCATACTGTGTATCTAATACTTTTAAATAAACATCGATAATGCAATGACATAAATTCCTTATAGTACATGTGTTGCTGTGTACTGACATAGTGCAGCAGGGTTAAGCAGCATTGCGCAGAGGTAACCACAGCATTTTGCAATTACTCACAGTTGCTGCTCATTGATGTATGATGCTCATGTCCACTCAAACATGGGGCCCAAAAAGTGAAGGGATCCATTGCTTTTTCTGCTACTTATGCGTGTTGTATATGATTGTACTTTTTGACCAGATTAAGGTATTAAAATTGGGTAGATAGGAAAGTGGGGAAATGGGGAAGCAAGCAGGGTAAGAACAAAGGTAAAGCAGGACAGGAATCTGCCAAAGGGAGGTAGGAAAGAAACACAGCTATCCATTTCTTTAATGGTGTAAACTGAAAATATGTGCAGAATATTAACTGAATTTGGACTGTCACGTCCACAAAAGGGGTGATCACAACACAATCATGTTGTATAGTCAGTGTGCAGGATACCACTGGCACTGAATACAGCCTGGGCCAAACTATTCCATGCCTCAGACTTGTACTGGGAGCCAGAATAGTCCCCTTTAAGAAGCCTTTGGCTGTGATTTTTTACCAGCAGTACAATATATATCCTGGACTCCTGTAAATCCCATCTCTGTGCCCTAAACATGGCACCTTCCCCAGTAATGCCAGCCATGTCTAACAGCAGAACTAGAGCAACGGAGACTGATGCTTTCCCACCATTTATCACATTTACTGGTAGTGAGCAAACCCAAGCAACACGTTTGCACAATGATAAGCAGAGAGTAGCAGTACCAAGCAGTGAGGAATTACATAATTGCAACTGGAAGGTTAATCTGACACTTGGCTTTAGTTTGAGGGGAGTCTACAGCTGTAGCCTGTAAATATATATTGGAAACTGGAAGGTAACTGTTAGGTGAGTTAGGTTTGCAGACATACACTCTGGGCATAAATGTAATGACATGACACATTTGTTTTTAACTTCATACACTGAGAAAATTTATTTTTACACTGTGGGATTCAAACCTAGGCATAAGAGAGTCCCATAAGGGACAAAACATTTTCTTCCACAGCATTTTTCCATCTTTGTCACAGAAGAAGTGCTGCTCAGACATAGTCAGGAATCATACATAAATACAGGTGACAGTATGAGGTGTTACACATGTATGTATGTGGCCTGACAAGGTCACTGGATATAGATCTAGCTGTGTATGTGTCTTAGGCAAATGTGAAGCCTATGCAAGTCCAGATAGCAGAATTATATTTACAGAAATATACTAGACAGTATACCCTCAGTCATACATCTGAAAACACAATAATGGTGTCTCATCCCTCATACATATAAGTCATATCAGCTCCACTATATAAAGTGTTATAAGTGAGAGTGAGTATAATGGGAAGGGGAACAACAGTAAAAGTGTGTGGAATATCATGTATTAGAACCTAGGCTCATGTGTTTGACAATCCTACACTTACACCTGTTGCCACAGGAATGTTGAAATAACACTTGTCGATTTTTCACTCCATTGACCTAAGTTGCACTGTCACAAACACAAAAAAAGGCTGCCCACCCTGTACTAGAACCCAAGACCATCTGTACTTCAGCTCTACACTTACACCTGCTGCCACATGACTAGTCATATGACATTCCCTAATTTACTAATCATTCTTAAGGTTTCTGTGTTAACTGCTGTGCAATGTTGCTTAACAGGTTTGCATGGTGTCCAATAGAATTACTTGAATGTGTCCAGTTTCTACTTTTGGCTGTCTGGGTCCTGTCTGAAGGTGTTCTGTCTGCTTCCTAGGTGTTCCAGTTATCCAGTTTACTCACTGCCACAATTCGCAGAAATGAGATAAGCATATTCAAATCTGACATTAATTTCCTCCGTTCTTGCAATTGCACTAAGAGTTGTATTGTGCAAACACTGCCCCCCCCAAAAAAAACAAGAAATACAAGAAAGAAAACAGGGATATGTAGTTGAAATGAGGAAAATCAATCTATGACATACACACTAGAAAATGTTGGTTCACATGAAATATATCTGCATAGGTTTGGATTTGAGCTCTCACTCCAATGAACCTTCAGAACACAAGAAGGGTGTCTTATCCGTCTTTCTCACACAAACAGTTTTGTAGCAAGGAACTGAAATCATTCTGTATACCACCAACTGCAACATTACATACAGTAATATGAAACCATACAGTTACTCTTTGTACATTTCTTATTTTTGGATGTAATGCACTAAGTGATCACACAATCAGTTATGATTATAGTTTCATAGTTTCATAGTTTGCAAATATACAGATCTGTCTTACCTCTCTGTGTTTGTTGGTAATTCTTCTCTTATCTGATTAGTAATCTGAGACATGCAGTCTGTAAGCCATCCTCTATCATTGGCCTTAAAATGTGTGAGGATATTAAATGGAAATAACATCATATCCAGTTGCCGACAAATGAAGGGGAGGTTAGAAGTCATTGAACAGAACCTGTGAATTGTGCGCTGCTTACTTACATTTCCAACCTTACATCTAACACTTTGTAAGTCTAACCTGAGACCCTACTGGATGTAGGGCAACCTGCAGTGTTGTGTTTTCCTCATTTGCATCTTCACCATTATAACAGCCCTGAATCTACACCACATATAAAGGCAACAGTGTAACTAGAAAAACTGAATGTGAGGAGACTTGTTTATTTCCCACTCACCAGGCTGAACAAGGAGAAAATTACAGTCGGCTGCCTGTCAGATGCCAGGATTCACCACATAGCACATGCACTCAAGTCACTCCACAACAAGTACAAATACGACTCTGTCATTGTCCATGTTAGAGTGAATGACTTGAGACATACCTCCCTGGACTACATGAAAAGAGACATGGAAGAGCTCAGGGATCATGTGGCCCAGGCAGGTATGACCCTAGCCCTGAGTAGCATCCTGCCTTTGCCCGGAATAATACCACAGTATAAGGACAAAATGATTGACTTCAACAACTGGCTAAGCTTCTGGTGTCATTCAAAGGGGATTCAGTATCTGTCTGCCTGGGACGACGTGATCGAAAAACCATGATGCTTTGCCAGAGATGGTCAGCACCTGTCACCCCTCGGATTCAGGTTACTGGCTAAAGCTCTTGCCACCCCTATAGTGCCTTTTATAGGCAAGGTTCAAAGGACAAAACCACCACCGTAACAGATGCAAGCATGCAAAATCTGAAGGTAGTGCTACTCAATGCTAGAAGTCTAAACCTCAAAATGCACTCTCTCGAGGCAATCCTAAAAATGGAGAACATCAATATCTGTGCAGTAACTGAGACCTGGTTCAAGGCCCCAGAGAGCACCCCTGCAATACCAGGCTACAACTCTTAGCACACTTTTTTGGCCACCAAACCAAGATTGAAACATTAAAGGTGGAGGAGTGTCCATATTCACTAAGGATATTCACACCTCCAGGCTAGTTGCCCAACACAATGCATCTGAAATTCTCCAGGTGCAACTAACACTAGGTAAAACTACAATCCAAATTGTAGCTTGTTACAGATCCCCCACCATGCCCCAAGATTCTCATTACACCTTTCTAAACATACTGGAAAATATTAAGATACAACCAAACACCCTAATACTGGGTAATTTCAACTACCCTGCCATTAACTGGGAAAACTACTTGGGTACCAACACCTTTTCCCAATGGTTCTTGGAATTCATAAATTCCAATGCCCTGGATCAACTAATCTATTGTCCCACCAGGGGCTCTAATATCCTAGACCTGGTCATTACCAACATGGGAGATAGATGCTCCACACCAGTGGTCACCCCCTCATTGGTCAGGTCTGACAATAAGCTAATCACCATTGACATCCACATCCCACCCCCACCCCCCAGTAAGGAAACCTCCATAAAAAACTTCTACAAAGCCAACTTCATGCTACTCAAATCAGAAGTGACAAACTTCATGACACCCATGCAGACGGGAGATGAAAGTTCGACTGCTGAATCCTACACTAAGGCACTGTATGAGCACATCCACTTGTGCATGAATTGTGCCATCCCAAATAGAACCAAGATGCTCTCCTCCAAAAAAAGGAAGCCAATCTGGTGGTCCCCTGCCATAAACAAACTATACAACAGAAGGAAGAAACTGTTGCAGAAAAGAGGAAAATCCCAGGATGCAAAAAACTCCCTTACCAGCCTCAGTACGAAGCTGAGATCCCTCATAAAATCCTCCAAAGCAAGTTATGAAAATAAAATTGCTAAAGATTCCAAAGACAACCACAAGGCATTCTATAGTTATGTTAAAAATCTAATGGCGATGCTCAGATCTGCTCTGAGCTACAACAGAATGGCATTAAATATATTCATCCCAAGGATATTGCCAATATCCTGGCAGATCGATTTACTGCCAACTTCACCCCCACTCTCACCCCCTAAAGGGCCCATCTCAATACCAAAAGATTGCCAAATTCCAGTAATCATGGCCACGCAGGTAGAACCCACACTCTCCAAAGCTAAGAATACAGCATCCATGAGACCAGATGACATCCCGGGCTGTGTACTACATGAACTACAAAATGAACTGGCACCTCACCTAAGTGTCATGTTTAATCATAGCCTCACCTCAGGCTTTGTGCCCATTGAGTAGCGCACAGCTACAGTTATCCCACTCCACAAAGGGGAATCCACCTTGGATCCTGGGAACTACTGTCCCATCAGTCTGATGAGCCTGACCTGCAAGGGCATGTAACGCATTATCGTGGAACTTATAAACAAAGACATTGGCAACCTTCAAATACTGGACCCAGTTTGTGTTTGTGAAGGGCTGATCTTGTCTCCTGAACCTGATTGACTTCTTCAAATCAGTCTCCAGAATTGTGGATGAGGGTAAAGAGGACCACACAGCCTATCTGGACCTTGCCAAGGCTTTTTCCACTATCCCCCAGTCTGGAATCATAGACAAACTTACTAAGCTGGGCATAAATCCCTACATCACTCGATGGGTTGCCAACTGGCTTACTGACAGAACCCAGACTGTAAAAGTAGCCAACTCCAAATCCAGCTCCAGACAGGTGACAAGTGGAGTACCTCAGGGTTCAGTCCTGGGATTGCTCTTGTTTAGCATCTACTTCTCTGAAGTACAGGCCAACACTAAGGGACTCTGGCTAACAAAGTTCACAGATGACTGCAAACTGGGAGCCATTATTGAATCCCCAAATGATGTGGATATTCTACAAAAGGGCTTTACAGAAACAGAGGCTTGGTGCCAGAGCCATGGGCTCAAGCTTAATGCCAAGAACTGTATAGTTATCTCCTTTGGGAAAAAAACATGTACCCATGAATTACCATATAGGTGGCAGTGCACTATACACTGAAATTGTGATGAGAGACATAGGGACACAGGTGGACAGTGGTCTCACATTCAATAACCACATCGCCACAACAGTCAGGAAATCCTTCTAAGTGGCACACCTCATCACTAACAGCTTTTCATCCAGAAAAAAGGAGGTCATTGTCCCACTGTACTCATCCCTCATTGGACCCATTATAGAGTACAACACCCCATTTGGTATGTACCTCACAAGACATCTGCAACAGCTGGAAAGGCCACAGAAATACCTCACTAAAAGAATCACAGGCCTAAAGCAGATGCCCTATGCTGACCATCTAAAACAACTCCAGCTATACTTTGTGGCATATCGTCTACACAGAGGTGATCTCCGCTTAACATACAAGGCCATGTCAAACCCTGAGCTGTTGGACATGCTCCACTTAAAGAAATCCCAATCCCTCAGAGCCACACGCTCCAGGGATCTAAATCTTGTCATCACAATGAACAAAACATACTGGAGGGATAGGTTCCTGACCCAGAGACTCCCCATACTCTGGAATAGACTGCCCATACATGTCAAGCAGAGCACCTCCTTGGCCTCTTCAAAGGGAACCTAGACAATTGGATGGGAGATAGGAAATTCACCTCAGGGATCACGTCAGTCACCCTGCTAGACAGGGGTCCAGGAAAGTAAATATTGTGGGAAGAAATATCCAGGGAATTGTTATGGCTAGGCTTGTATAGGCCCAAGCACCGATAGCATAGTACCAACCTATGAACCTATGTGGAGAATACTGAACAGAGGATTACTGAACTTAAGAAGGTATACTTGCATCTTGTCAGCCATGCCAGGTTACTTCTCCTTCCACACATCCAGACCACAAAATAACCTCCAGGGAGCCAGGACTCCCCACACCCACTATTTGGATCAACTCAAGTCTATCAAGATACATCCGGCTTCAGCACATTGGGTTTGACTTGACTTAACTACCCTAGCATTGACTGGGTGAATTAACTCACCACTCACACCTGCCTACTCACTCCTTGCCTTCCTCTTCCAGTGTCCAGTGCCCAGCTGGTTGACACCCCCACTCCCCAGGTGGTGAGCCAACATCCTGGATCTTCTTCTTACAGATATGGGAGACCACTGAAGCCTGAGTTCACATGATCCCTGAGATGTGAGACCAGATCAGTGAAGTCTTTGAAGTAGTATCCACATCTGACCACCTCTCAGCAGCAATTAGACTAAACAACTTCTCCAAAGCAGGTTATAACCTCTTATGGGATGGTATAAATAACTTCACTGCGCCTCCTCCCTCAAAAGAAACCAGTAACTATGCCAAGCTCTACACCAATGCTCTATACAAGCACATGTATAACTGCATTGACTTGGTAGTACCTGCTAGGACCAAAACAAGCTCTTCAATGAAGAGCAAATCTGCCTGGTGGACAACCTCATTAACAGGCTTTGCAATAAAAGGAAGAAACTGCTGTCTAAGAATAAGAACAAGTGGCCTTTAAACTGGACACACTCCCTCCTCACCTTAAATAAGCAAATAAGATTTCTTGTGAAGTCCTCCAAAGCAAACTTTGAATCCAAGTTAGCTTCTTCAACAAAGGACAACCATAAGGCATTCTTTAGTTACATCCATAACCAAAACATTAAGGTACAGATTTGCGCCAAACCAGTAGTTAATGATAACACGTATACTGAGCTAATGGAAACAGCTAACATGCTAGCTCACAGGTTTGTTGAAAACTACAGTTCCCTGTCCCTGCCATACATACCTCATGACATCCCGACCACCTGTCCCCTACCTTTTATCTCTAAAGAGACGGTCATAAATGCCCTCTGCAAGGCCAAAAACACAGCATCAGTGGGACCTGATAACATCCCAGGCTTCATCCTACATGGGCTCAAACAAGAATTAGCATCACTATTGGATACTCTTTTCAATCACAGTCTAAGCACCGGCTTCATCCCAGCTGAATAGAAAACAGCCACCATTATCCCCTTGCACAAAGGTGGTGTTTCTACTGACCTCGGGAACTACAGACCAATTAGCCTGACTAGCCCTATCTGCAAAGCCATGGAGAGAATTATCATGGACCTTATCAACAAAGATATAGGTAATCTCTAAACACTAGATCCTACCCAGTTTGGATTTTTCAAGGTGAGATCATGCCGGTTAAACCTGGTGGACTTCTTTGAGACAATCACCAGGACCCTGGATGAGGGGAAATCTGTGCATACAGCCTACTTCAACCTAGCCAAGGCATTTGGCACTATCCCTCACTCAGGCATCATTGACAAACTCTCCAGCTAGAAATCAACGTGAGGTGGGTTGCAAACTGCCTCACTGATAGAACCCATAGAGTCAAAATAGGGGAATACACCTCCAAAGAACCCATACAGTCAAAACAGAGGAATACACCTCCAACAGCAGACCCATAACTAGTGGCATTCCACAGGGATCAGTCCTGGGACCTCTACTGTTTGGAATCTATTTCTACAAAGTACAAGCTAAAAACAAGGAACTGTGGCTGACAAAGTTTGCTGACAGCTGCAAACTGGGTGTGGTCATAGAATCACCAAACGATGTCAACATCCTTCAAGACGGTCTTACGCAAACAAATGACTGGTGCCAAAGTCATGGCCTAAAACTCAATGCAAAATATATATTATCATCCCTTTTGGTAACTGCAATGTTCCTGCAAATTGCAACATCAATGGCAATACCCTAAGTACATACTCAGTGCTGGGAGATCTGGGCACTCAGGTTGACAGCAACATTGTCTTTCATTACCATGTTTTCACAGTGGTAAGAAGGGCATTTTATATGGCTCATCTCATAAGTAAGGACATTGCATCAAGAAAAGGAGAAATTATCAACTCTCTGTACTCTTCACTCATTAGGCCAATAATTGAGTACAATGCCTGGCCACAATTTGAGAGACCACAAAGGTTATTCACAAGGACAATTCAAGGTCTTCAGCAGCTATCCTACATGGATTGGCTGAAATCACTGTCACTTTATTCTGTTTCATACAAACTACTCAAAGAAGATATCTGCCTTGCATATAAGGTGATCTCTGACCCTGCTTTATTAGAAATGCTGCACATCCACAAGTCAAATGCCATATGGGTTACTCACCCTAAGGATCTAAACCTGGTATGTGACATCAATAGAACCTGCTGGAGGGACAGATTTGTCTCCCAGAGATTACAAGACCTTTGGAATAGACTCCCACTCCATGTCAAACAGAGCACCTCATTGGCCATCTTCAAATGCAATCTTGATGATTGGATGGGTAACTGCAAATTCATCCCAGGGGTTCCCCCCATGTCCCTTTTTGGACAGGAGCAATAGGTGCTGATTGTGGTAACAAGGGTAAATTTCACTAGGCTTGTAAGGGCCCTTGGGCCATTAGCTTGGTAACTTCCTATGATCCTATGATCCTTCTCCTAACCAGTAATTATTCACAGCTGCAATCCATTAAAAACAAACATTGAGGGAGTGCCTGTTCTATTTTTACATCTCCTACATGGGGCCAAGTATTTGGGATTCAGCAATTCTAATCAGTTCACACCTCATTTGCATCTTCACCATGCTAACAGCCCTGAATCCACACCATATAAAAAGGTAACCATGTAGCTAGGAAAACTGGAGGTAAGTAGACTTGTTTACATGGAGAACACTGAATAGAGACTATAACTTTGGGATATATCTGCACAGTCGATTACTAAACTTAAGAAGGTATGTTTGCATTTTTGTCAGCTACATACTGCATATGCTGGAATGTAATTAAGAGATATCTGAAGCAAATGCTTTTACACTTTCATCTGTATGCATCATTTAGAAATGTACTGATGCCATGGGCATGTTTATCAAGGCATTTCACAGGTATACATGATTGGCAATACCTTAAAATGGAATGTTCTGTGATAAATCTGTCAAAACATTTCAGGGGCAGTTCATTTGATAGCACAATTAGCATTTCAAAGATAGTTTGTTAGCAACATGTGTAATTTGCCTGTTCTTTGTGGGGAGGGGGCAAATATGTTGCTGTTGTTACTCTCCTTTTTTTGCATTCAGCTTGTTCATATTTCAAATCTCTAGACTGTTTTATGTTTCTCCAGTGGTTAATACTGAGATGCTACCTTTTCTGTTTTATCTGGGAACAGTTATTTTGTAATTATTTGATACTTATGTCTATTATCTTTCTGTTGTCTTTTAGGAAACTTAGGACTATGCCACACAGAAATCTCATTCCTCAAAGACCACCCTTCACTGATGATGAAAATCAGGGTCTCATCGATGCTTTCAGGCAATATTTTGCCTTTCTGCTTGAAAGGGGATGGGGAGATATGTCATGCGGAATGCAGATTTGACAGCAGATTGTGGATAATGTTAATCTTGTGGGTGGCAGGACATATTAGTAGGTGCACCATAGGACCACTGACATGATCACATTTGCATGGAGGAGAGCAGCTGCAATGGGCTGTGATTAGATGGGTACTGGGGACCTGCTATAGAGCCACCACTAACACCAAATGAAGACTTCCTGCCCACTGTCAGGGATCCAGACAGCTCCCATGAAAGTGCAGAACAGCATGTCCTCAACATTGGTGTGACAGTTTCAGGGACAGCAAGCATGTCCCAGGAAGAGTGTCCAGATAGGCTTTGGTATCTCAGTTGTTGAATACTGTTGTAAAGTAAAACAATTGAAATCAATATGTTACTTCTGTGTCACAAGAATGTTTGGGGGGGAGGTGATTGAACACTGCTACAGTTAACAACACATTCTGATTAATTAGCTTAGGTTGGAGTTGTCATCCAAGTTCTTGTAGAAAGTATAGTTAATGAAAATACAAAGGAATAAAAGTATTATTCCCTGTGTTACTGTTAATTGTAATGATGTTGTCCTTACCATTTGCTTAACTTCTTCCAGGACCATCTGGCTTGCAGAGGATAATCTCATCTACAGATGGTGAGTTAAACATTTTTATGGCAGAACTGATGAGCAATTTAAAGAAATATTTTAGAGTGTGATGTTGATGTCAGGACTGTTGTATTTTGCTGTACTGTCTAATAGTGGCAGCACTGTTGTTTTATTAGCATATATTGGAGTCTAGTAGTTTAGGTAATACTTGTTCCTGTGTTTGTTGAATTTATCACATGTGATCCTGACAGTGGAGGTGTGGGACTTCTACCACCAGACGTCAGTGTATCAGCAGACTCTGATGATGGTGGCCAAACAGAGGCACAGCCTGGGGGAGTGCAGAGGTTGAATCCAACACTGAGGTTGACATACAGCCATGCCCTGCGATTACATTGGACACAGCCATTAGAATTATGCCTACCCATTCCAGTGAGCCCTCAGATATTGGACAGGTGGAGGGCATGGCAATTGATCAGGGAAGTGTAGTTACTGTGACTTCAGTGCCTGTTGACTCTAGCCATAGCCAAAGTGTGGGTGAGGTGCTACACAGGAGGGTTGTTAGGGGTACTCAGAGGAAGCCTGCTGTCCCTCCTTCACCTGACCCAGGTGTCTCTTCCCATGCCACTCAGCATATGTTTAAGGCCATCATGGAGGCACAGGTATGTTCCCATAGGTGCACTAGAGAAATACTTAGGGTTGTAGATTTGGCACAGGCTGACATGCATGACTGCCTCCATTGTTTTGCCGATTCAAAGGATTGGATGAGTGACATGTTGGAATGAGGGGTGTCTGTGATGGAACATCTGCTAGGAGGGAAATAGCATTCTCGTGAGTGTAGGTCAGCCACATCATCTGCTGTTAGCCAACATGGCCATGCCCAGTCATGCTCCTATAGTGGCAGTACTTCCACTGCTCCATCAGTGGGTGAGCTGTCCACACCCAGATGAGGTAGACCATGGGGTCATGGTCCTGAATGTCCTCATGAAAAGAGCTCATAGAGCAGACATCAGTCACATAAAGGTGGCAGTAGTGCATCTGATCGTGGGTTTGGAAGTGCCAGTGCATTTCCTGGCAGCGCCAGTTCTCGTGGTTGAGGATGACAATGATGAACTGCCACCATGCTTGGGTCACACCTGTCCAACATACCAAAATGTAGAGAACAGAGCTTGGCTGTGTTCATGCAGATACTCACACACCAGTTTCACCTGGAGGGCCCCTACAGACACACATACAACAGTTATATGGTTCAGCCATGTAGCTTAAAATTAATTTTGCATCACTGGCCATTTGTTAGTTCATCCAAACATCTGCCTGCTTTTCTTTCTTACTCACACACACTCACCGACGTTTTGTGTCAGCCTAGGCTTCCTGTCCCCCCCCCACACACACACACACACACACACACACACACACACACACAAAACACCCTGTACAAGTGATGATAACTGTGCCATATCTCTGTTTTCTATCTTTTGGATTCAGGGATACATAAACTTTGTGTCTGATGCTTGGGGTGCTTATCTGACTTAGTGCTTATTATATATGCATTTGTGATTTTGAACTGGTAATTGTACCTTTGACTTATATTGGCCTTAGAAAGTTAGCCAGTTGATGGCATCACAATTTCCCAACTTTATTGTGAATGATCTTGTGACGGTTGCAAAGTCTGAAACTGTAATCTGTATCATTACTTTCTAACTTCTCTCATTAATGATTTTCAGATACAAACGTACTGTGCTAAACTAAGGGCATGTAGTAATCATCAGTACTTTTGAGAGGTATGACTGTGTGAATCTTTAATGCCTGTGGCTTAACACTTAATAATGGACACATATAGGTCAAGTAAGTTTCTGCTGTCACATGTTAAGGTCATTTCTGTACAAATCCCCCAACTTTTTCTTGCTTACAGTAGCAAGTAATGAAATGCAAGGATATGTCCCTCATTCATATTATTACACAATACACTCCAGGTTCAATGCTTACCTTGTAAATGCAGCAGTTGCAATAGTTTTAGTTCAGTACACAGCCAATACATGGGAAGGAAAAGGTGGTGAGAGTTGTCTGGCATTATTATTACTATATGTATGTGTGTAGAAGGAAGGTTTTTAGGCCCTTAGGTGGTGAGTGAATGTGCTATGCATTGCCTCTTAGCCAATGTAACGGCATATTGAGCACACCTATGTCTGCTTACATCCACAACAGCTAGTGGTTCCCCCCAACTCCTCATCTGCGTGTGGCTGTGGTGACCTTGGCATTGCTGATGGAATGTGTGTTCCTTCTCTTTGCTGATCCTGCTCAAGCTGTTTTTTTCAGGATGATGTTGTGTAGCATGGCATGTACTGTGAATATTTCAGTAAATGTCTGTGCATTGTACTGCAGGGCTCCCCCAGATGTATCTAGGTACTAGAACTGTGACTTCAGCAGCCCAGACACACACTCTATGATACTTCTGGTTTGAGAGTGTGCCTCATTATGGCATTCTTCAGCAGGTGCATGTGCATTTCTAATGGGTGTCATCAGCCATGGTTCCATTGCATAACCTGCGTCCCCCAGTAAATGACTCTGTGGGATATCCCCTAGTGAACATCTGATACAGTTGGGAGGTATGCCAGATATGTGAGTCATGATAACTGACATGTAGAGCCTATCTATTCCCAGGGTGGTGCCTTAATTTCTATATGTGTGTGCATTCTATGGCACCCAGTACTTCAGTGTAGTATGCTACACAGTAGACGTCCTGCATATTTCTGGCCCTATCCTCAGAAGTACAGGGAAATATATGTGGTCACTGGCATGTATAGTAGGAGTATGCCATTCAGGAATTGATGGAGGATCCTGGATGCTAATGCCTGTGACACTCCTAGGATGTCCCCTTTTGGTCTCTGAAAGGTACCTGTGGCTAAAATTCTAGGTGATACACATAACTTTGTTTCCACTGGGATGGGTTCCCCTCAGTATGCCCTGGCTCTGAGTTGAGGACAACAGAGGTTGCAGAGTTCCTGTAGTGAGTTTCTATCTACCCTGTAGCATTCTAAAATTTCCACATAATGCAGGTTATGATAAGTTAAATGGGGTCTGAAAATCTTCTCCTTCTTGGCTTTGGTCTGTTAGCAGCAGCAGCAGCATAGATTTCAGCCTGTTACATATATAAATGAATGAAAGCAACAGCAGCCCCTAACATTCTTTCTGTGTAGCCTAGTTTCTGTGGCTGTATTACAATACATTTTGGAATTCACAGGAAAAAACAGCACTGAGTCTACATGGTTGCTTTATAGCATGCCACTGTGTGTACCTTGTTTGTGCAGTGGTGTGCTCTGCTTCCTGAATCCAAACCCATGCACTACCATGCACACAGTGTAAATGGACCATGTAGGCTTCATTGATTCTGGCTGATTGTATGAGAGATTTTAATTTTAAGATTTTTTTTAATTTACTTACAAAGAGATTTTCAACATATCAAATTATACAAGACATATAGCACTTTTTTGCACATAGTTTTTTACAGTACTGCTTGCTTTTGCAATGTGTTTTTATAAGATTATATCTCTGTAAAACATTCATTACATGGTTGACAAAACCCATAACTGTGATACTGAAGTTAAAAAAATCTAAAAATCTAAATAAAAGATGCTTAAAAAAACATACAACACATCTCTGTCCAATGTAGCTGTCACTGTGGTGTCCTACGGACAATGTTCCTTATACATAACCACTCACTTTTTAGGCTTTATGCTCCATTGCACCCATGATTCATACAATGAAGAAGCCTAAGTGGATTGTGGGTGGGATGGAGAAGAAGCCTAATACATTTTGAACAATGAATGTTATCGCCACAGTCAAAATGGGGTTCATAACCAGTGGAATCATGAGAATCTGCTAGGGGATGCTGTGGTTGGGGTGCAGCTCAACCAGGAGAGTCCAAATTATAGAAGCTAAATTTTTTAAAAGAAATCATGGTGGATAACCAGCTTTGTGTGACAAATATGCAGCATTTGTGAAGTAAGTTGGACTGTTTTACTGTAATTAATATGTCTATGTGAAACAGAGTTGAAATAAATTACTATGGACTTTTCGTAATGTATTGCAAACAGACATCTGAGGGGTACTCAGTCAACAAAGTGTCTATGATTGCTGAGAAAGGGTCTGTCTCTCTATACAAATGACTGACACTGTTGTCATTGGCTCAGATCAAATAGTCAGTAATCTGGACTAGCATGACTAATTTATATTTGAGAGAAGCAAGTTGAAATACTTTAGTGTGTCTACAGCCTGTGTAAAAAATTGAAATACACAACTTTGATCAGTATTTTTTATCACAAGAGGTTTACCCATTTAAAAAGTGGCTGTAATTGAGGAGGGGGTCTGTCTGTTAATTAAAATGGCAGAATCTGTTAGACATTATTCTGGATTTGCAGGACATATGTGTATTTATGTAAAACAATGTGAATATTTTGCTTTGGGTGCTGTTTGTTTGAAGCAATATTTTAATATATTACTGTGATTATTATGTTTATCATACATTTAAGCTATACACATTCTGTAAAGTGGATATAACTGCTGTGTATGGGTGCTTACCCCAGATGGAAGTGGCTAACCCTGCTGTTCTTTGCAAAGAATAAGCTATCATAATGTGGCTTTGTGGGACTGTTGTACATTTGTGTGAAGTAATATAGAATACCTTACCATGGTTAGTGTGTGCTTGTGTAAAACTAACCTGAAATACGTTACTGTGGACATTAGTTCTTTAGTTATTCAGTTAATTAGTTTACCATATTCAGGCATGTGATGCACACAGTCAATAAAGTGTCTATAATTGGTGGGTATGAGGTTGTCTGTGGATGACAATTACTCAGCCTAATGTGTTATTTAGGTTAAGCTGTCAGTAATCTGGATTTATACGAGTAGTATGTATTTGTGTAAAGCAAGTTTTTAATATTTTGTTGAGGTCATTTTTTTCAAATAAAAAATCAAATCAGTATTTCAGTCAATAAAATGGCTGTAATAGGTAGGTATGCAGGCTATCTGTTGATAAAAGTGACTTAACCCTGCTGTTGTTTGATCTCACTTCAATTTTCAATGATCTGGTTTGACAGAAGCAATGTTGCACAATGTATTGTGTCTTCTAAAAGCAGTGTACAATGGTCACTGCAATGGCTTATGCATCTTTGTGAGTATCTTTGGAACATGCATGCTACAGTATATCTAAGAGTAATAACTTGACCATCATTTATTTTACTTTCCATCACAGCAAAACATCATTTTATACAATAGGTGTCTATCTTTGGTGGTCTGGAACAGAATGTAATTTTTTCATCTCACAGCACTTATTTTTCTGGTTTGTTTTCTGGCTATGGTTCATCTACTGTGGAGCCCGCACATTCTGCATATGTACAGTATGTATGAGTTTCATCCAAGCATTCTGTTTTTTTTCATCACCTAGAAGACATGTCTTAGGTGAATTACCATTCCTCTGCTTTGACTGTAGGTTAGAGTGCAGTGTGTGTGTGTGTGTGTGTGTGTGTGTGTGTGTGTGTGTGTGTGTGTGTGTGTGTGTGTGTGTGTGTGTGTGTGTGTGTGAGTGTGTGTATACGCGCGTGCGAGTACAAGCAAATGTGTGTGCATCTGTGTTTGTGTGTTTTCATGTGTAAATAATATCTCTGATTTTTATCTATAGTCACACATAATACTAGGTGCACATACATAACTATCCACAAACTGAACAGGGATCTCAAGTCAATGAACAGAATCTAATTTAAACCAAACAAAAAACCTGACACTATAGAGTCATAGGAAATTGCTTTTTGATGTTAAGTACCTTCATATTAAGCAAGTTGAAACCCACTTCATAGGTTAAACTTATTAATATCCACCATTTAAGTAAAATATAAAGCTTGTTGCATAGCTAAAATCAACTAAAACAAACAGTCCCCTTTAAAAAAAATTACTTTTAAAGATGCAGTTGCCTATTCTTTTTAACTTTAAAACACTACATAATGAGGCACCATCATTGATTCATGAAAATAAAATTGAATTTAACTTTAACTGCAACTGTAATTCTTAATATTCTAACACTGTACCCCTTAAGTCTTGTTCAACACAATATACAACAAAAAATGAATGCCATGAAATTAGAATAAGCAAGTATGTGTCTAAATGGGGCATTTTCTGGTTATTTTTGATGTCATAATAATGTTCTTTTATTGTTGTATAATGTTTTCTAATAGTGTTGACTATATATTAAGTATCTTAGGGATCACGTAAAGCTACGTATAAATCCCATTGGACTGAGAAATTATTTGAGGGAACTAAGTGTTCTATTGTAAATGGTCATTTATATACAGAGGCCATCAAAATATACCTATACTGTTGACAAAAGCCACATTATACATGCCAGCATTTTTGTCAGTGTGTACTTTATTGTAGTACTGCCATCTAAAACACTGAGTTTAAATTAATAGACCACATGTAAGTAAAACTGTACAAATTAAAAAATTGTGTTAAACACTTCTGAGGTACCCTTCAAAATAAATGGTGTGTTTATTCTAAACAATCGGTTCATAGTTAAGTATTAGCTTCACTCTCCTTGCGGGCCATTTTAAGCCTAGCCAGTTTCCCTTTTTGTGCTTGAAATAACCTATTCCATTTGGTTATAGATTGGCCTTACCCATCCCATGGCTGGTAATTATATATATCACCCTTAATGAGAATAACTGGGATCATACCATAGATCATTTGAGGGGACCTATGCATGGGATAAAGCATTTAGGAACTGCCTCTGTTCATAAGTAGTACAGGTGGCAGTCCTGGTGTAAATTTTCTGTTTCCCATCCATACATCAAAGTTGCTCTTGAAAATGGACAGGAATAAACTTTGTTTTATGTTCATGGGGAGTTTGTTCCACAGCAGCAATATCTTCTCTGAAATATACCTGACCTCCAAACCATTCTTGTGATGTTGCAGAAGAGGTTTAGATCACAACATCACGTATTTCTGATGCCATTTGACTTGCTGGTGTGCAGTAAATCCATCAGTAATAGGTCGGAAGATGCCTTATATACCAGACACAGGTCACCACTTGCAGTCTGTAGGAAACTGAGTATAGTTAGGTCTTTGAATCAGTCCATATAGGACATGTTGTTTAGGCCTTGTATACTTTTAATAAGGTATCTCTGTTGGCATTCCAGTTGTTGCATTTGCCTGGATAGATACATGCCAAAGGGCATATTATATTCAATGACTGTCCTAAGAGAGCTGAGTGAAATGGGAAATGGCATCCCTAGATCTGGACACAATTCCTTTGTCTATATGTTATGCAATATAGAAGGACTTTCTTACAATAGACACATGCTGGTCAAAAGTTAGGTCATTGTCTACATACGTTCCCAAATCTTAAACAACTGGATCAAATCTTAAGTGAGGTAGTATTGTCAGTGTGGTAGTTTCACAAGGTAGATGACTTCTCATAGGAAACAATAATGCCTTTTTTGGCATTTAGTTTCAGACCACTATTTTGACACCGGTTATTTATTTGGGATAAACCTTTCTGCAAGTTGGCTAAGACATTTGGGGGTTCAATGACTGTTCCTAGTTTACAGTCATTTGCAAATGTAGTCACCCAGTTTTATTGGCTTTTACTTCAGAAAAGTAGATGCCAAGCAGGACAGTTCCCAGTACAGAATCCTGGGGGACTCCACTGGTAACTGCTCTCTTTGTGGTGGTAACTTCCCCTATTTTGATTGTCTGTGTGTGAGTCAGTTGGCAATCCAGCAGGTGACATAGGGGTCTATTACCAGTTAATTTAGCTTTTCTATTATGCCTGAATGAGTAATTGTGTCAAAAGTTTTGGACATGGACAGGTTGAGGTATGCAGTATGTACCATTTTCCCTTCATCCATTGCTTTGGTGAGTGTTTTTACCTGACCTTGATAATTCCAAACTGAGACAGGTCCAGTTTTTGGAGGTTCCCTATGTCTTGATTGATTTATTCCACATTAAGTCTTTCTATGACTTTGCACATGAGGCTAGTCAGACTTTTGGTTCTGTGGAAGGTCCTCCATTATGTAGGGGAATGACTGCAGGTGTTTTCCATTCACTTGGTACAAAACCTGTATAGAAGCTGAGACTGAACAGTGTTGTTAGTGGTGTGGCTAAATCATGGTTGAAGTTATTTCAGATACGTCCAGGGATATTGTCAGGACCTATTGATGCAGTATCTTTAACTTTAGATAGCCGTTTTAGGACTTGGTTTTGTGTGATAGCTGGAGGTGAGCCAGTTTCATGTATATCTTGACGAGCAGATGGAAGGGAGAGAAGGATAAAGTTGGAGCTTAATTTATCAGCCAGTAGGTTCTCTGTTTCTTCAGTCTCAGTGCTTGTGATGTCTAGACTTTCAATACTGTAATTTAAGATAATGTGCTGTCTATACTGCAGTTATGGGTACTTGCGTATTATCGCAACCACATTTCAAAGAGGAGAAATGGCTCTTTTCCAAGCCATTAAGCTGTTTCTCCTGTTCGAAATCTGATTGCAGTAATAGGTAAGTACCCTGAGACTTACTCTGACAGGAAACAGAAGAACTGAAACACATATTTATGACTTTTTTTGGAAAGCCAACTATTTGAAAGAAAATGAAAGGTTATGTTATCACAGGTTGGAAATGTAGTTGTGATAATACGTAAGTACCCTGTATTGTCTTGTATTGTTTACTTGTCCTTGATGAACAGCGGACTGAAAGTCTGGACTGTTGATCACAATTGAAGTTTTACAGCTTCATATCGTACTTGATCGGGCAAGTTTCGTCAGCTCCATTTTGGAATTGTTTAAACATATATATGTTTGGAGAGGTTGCTACTGATAGGTTTGTCTGCATGTACTATATTACCTTCATTACACACTCTTGCTGGTAATGACGGCAGTGCTCCTGTTATGTGTGTTATTAATATGTCTGTACAGGATGGCCATGAGTTTTATGTGGAAATATGCATTAGCAGTACCTAGCAGTACCAGCTGTTAAACACAAACTTTCATTTATTTCGGAGGAATAGCGTGGGTTCATCACAGCTTATGGTCTGCATCTATTCATTTAACACATTTTTGCCAATGATTCTCTGCCATTACTTATGTACTCAGCACTGCTTCTCTATTGTACAAAAGTGCTTGTTTAAATCATCATTTGCATTGCAAGTAAACACAACCTTTCATTTTCTTTCAAATAGTTGGCTTTCCAAAAAAAGTTAATACGTGTTTCAGTTCTTCTATTACCTGTCAGAGTAAGTGTCAGGGTACTTACCTATTATTGCAATTAGATTTTGAACAGGAGAAACAGTTTAATGGCTTGGAAAAGAGCCATTTCTCCTCTCCTGTTTGAAATGTGGTTGTGATAATACGCAAGTACCAACTAATACGTAAGTACCCAGTTATGCATACCTATTGTTACTAGTGGATGAATTTAATTTTTTTTCTGTTGGTATAAATGTACAGTTCTTTTACTTCTCTTATACCATGTAAAATAATCATTTGGTGTCTTTTTTAATAAACATAGTACACATTCTACAATGCTTGAAAAACAATATCATCTGCAATAATAATTAAAAGTCTTAAAATGTGGTTCTTAGACAATTTTGATTAAGAAATGTAGGCTACCCACTGTTAGCATAAGAATTCATGAAAGTAAACTTCCTATAAACTAATGAACAAAAACATTTATTGATCTTATGCTGTTCTTCCGCATTCAATAATGTGTATGAAGTCAACAAAATAATTTTACGTAAACTTCAAAAATGAGTTCTATTAATCAAGATTTTCATGAAATTGTGCAATTCTGTTATGGGCTTTCATCACACAATATTACATATAATTTATTAAGCAGCTATAAAGCAGCAATATTGCCAAATACCAATAGAAATCTGAATTCACTATGACATTTTCATACTGATACAGGGTAAAATTAATATAAGTAGGTGGTGCAACTGCAACTACATCCATGGTTTGTTTTTGATGATAATAGTTTCCATCAAAGAAAACCATTTTGTAAAATGAGATCCATAATTTCACAGATAATATCAGTCTACTATTCAGGCAACCAGTTTGTTAGAACAGATTTCTCATTAAAAGTAAACCTTTGTCATGAGGTATAACTGTATAAATCAAGTATATCAGCCACAGCAAATAATATCTTCATGAAACTTATATCTTTCAATAAATGTAAATCAAATGCCACAAATGTCTGATGCATTTATTTTGTGTTGGCAAAACCTTAAAAAAATATTATTCATACATAGCTAAAGGTTTTAATTCCTCTTTCAGAAATAATGGGGTAAAATAATGGATATGAGGCATTTTTATGAGATTTAGAAAAGCCAAGCAAATGGTAATTGGGGAAGAGACAACAGAAAAATAATCATACAATTAGTGTTTACTATCATTTTGCTTGCATAAAATCTTGTAAATGCCTCCTGAAGTGTTATGTCCTTTATAGTTTTGTAAAGATAGTGCAGTCTAAATTTCAGAGGAAATCAGATCAGAGGGGGCTTTAATATATCTTTGTGTAATATCACACCTTTCTGACTGTTTTCCTTTTTTGCCAGTGTTCACTGATATGTTGCCCTCCTTTAAAATAATAAACAATTTCTGAGCACAAGCATACTATACACAATTTCACATTTTCATTTTTAACATTTGCCACTTTAGTTAGCTTAACAACTTTAACAATTAACATATAGCATATTTCTGTTGGTTATTTCATCTGTAAAGTGGAAAGATTCCTTATGCAGACAGATTTTTTAGCAAGGATATTAACAGCAGAGTTTAGGCCCATTTTTCTTCAAATCCCTTAATTTCACACACCACTGGTGTTAGTAATAGTTTCATCAATATTTAGCAAATACTGTTTGTCTGAAGGACAAAACAGTGAAAAAAATTGCTGAAATCCGCTTCCAACAAACACAAACGTTTTTTGTTTGGCAGGGGCAAGTATCCCTTGCAACCCCCATGGCTTGGGTCTCCTTCCAACCCCCCACCTTATATATACCAACTCCATGGTCATACAATGTTGAGAAATGGCAACTTTACATGCTTGCTGAAAGTGGCTTTCAGTGATAATGCCATCATGCTGTTGTCATCTAGAAAAACAATGATCACTGAAAAGACATCAGTTCATATTCAGCACAAAATCTACTGTCAGGGCTTGTCCCATTCATTGTAAGTAATATATATGGTGCCTTACAGCATCCATGATTACTACTTTAATATAGCACACTTATCTCAGACAGCATATGAATTGCACTATGCTGACAAAGATTTGATCTTGTTTGACATAACCTGCAAGTGCATCCAGATTAGCAAAGCTACAGTTTCAAAAGGAACCCCCCTCTGTCAGCATACACTGTCACCTCTACAAACATATACAGTTTTTCTAAAGATTGCAGCTACAAAACTTTCTTTATACCTCAGGAAGCCATAAGATCAACATCAAAGTCTCATACCTTGTTACATAGTATACAGATCTCCTACTGACCCCACAATAAATCAAACATACAGAAACACTGCATCATAGCAGAAGAGAAAGTGTCTATGACAATAAAATACCTGCTATTGAAAATTAACCAAGACAGATTCAAAACCAAATATGCACATACTATAAATTGATAACCTCCCAAAAATATTGGTAGCTAGTGACTCCATTGTGTGTAAAAATCCTTCACTTTACTTTATAAAGAGCTTGTGACAGCGTCAAACTTATCTAAGCACAAAGTTAGGGACACCTTGACTAGTTTAAAAATAATTATGGCTTTTTGTGGTGTGGTCATTGTCCACGTTGGAGTGAATAGTCTACAAAGATTCTTCTCCATGGAAATGCAAATGAATATTGCCACATTACTAAATGTCCTTGCAAGCATGGGAAACATACTGTACATCTATACAGCAAAACTGTGTCATTTCTCATATGACAACTAAATATAATGACAAAACGGTTGCATTAATTTAGTGGTTATAAATGTAATATCATTATTATTATTGTAATATCATTCTGTGGTTATTGATCTGGTGTGAGCCGTGCAATCAGCTATATTGCTTTGCCTCTGGATGATATCTTCTTTCTTCCTAAGGAGTGCAAGTACTGAAAACAAATCTTCCATCCCAATATTGTTTTCTGAATTCAAACACACAATAAATGCCTAAATAGAAATCTACCAGACAAGTGATTTAGAAACTTTTCTCAGGTTTGAAGATGTTATTTGTACCATTATTGAAACAGGGCCTAAAGATCCAACATTCTTGTTTCAAGTTCTATAATCCATCTCCTTTCATTATTTCATATTCGAGAGAACACATAGCTTATTTTTGTTAAAATAAAAATCAGAAACTAAGAAATCAAGTTGGTATGTGATGTTACTCACACAATAATTAATGTTTGAGGTACTGAGTAAAGTATTACAGGAATCTGTTACATACCTTCTAATTAATCATTTTCTTGTTGAGCTTCATGACATAAAAAATGCAATGAAAATTCTGTTTTTATGGGATTTTTTTCTGCCAGGATGTTAATTAGGTAAGCTATACCATGCCAAAATAATGTGCTCATTATGCTTTCAAAAGCTTGCAATTAATATAACAAAAAATTAACTATTATACTAGAGAAAGGAGACTGAGGATGATGATGATGATGATGATGATGATGATGAAATCTAGGATCTTTCTGCTCCCATACATAGTTATAGCCTCTCTAATTACCACAGACTACAACTACAATGCCTAAGAGTAAAATCAAACTTGTTCAAAGTAAATTCTCCTTCCTAGCTTTTATGCATTGAGACAATGCAATGTAAATTTTACACTTCTGAAAACGTCTGAGATACTGTCTTCAATTATCAAATAAGTCAGTTCAAGATATAATTAATCAGTTCTGTGATTTTAATTTCTGCAGTCACAAACTTACATAAATACAATTAAATTAAAAATATATATATTTTGCAGAATCACAGAATGAATAAATTTATACAACAGGATGACAGGTATCATTCAACTTTCTAAACTTACCCTAGTTACAATAACACCTCTAAATTAAACAAATTACAAAAACTTGTTTCTTATCAAATCTTCCAGATCTATGTATAACCTAAGAAAAACCTATGAACTTGTAAACCAGTGTGATCCAATGAATTTTCCATATGTTACCTCATGCGTGTTTCTTCTTAAATTGTTAAATACTCTGCAGTGGTACAGCTCTTTTTAACTTCTCCAAGTCTTTGGGGTTTCTAATACCATGACAGGAATGGACCCCATTCCTAAGTCAAAGTATGATTAAAGTTCATGAAATTAGCACTGTTTCAATCTTTGATGTTAGCCAGTAGTGCTTGCAGCACCCGCAATATGCTCAGAACTGACTTTTTCTGCAATGCATATGGAGTTACATGTATCGGTAACATACCTGAGTACAACTGTAAATTCTTTTTTATAAGACCCATTGCTGCTACTACTATTGGAACTGTCTGGGTATCCTTCCAAAGTGCCCTCTTTTCTGTCTGCATATCCTGGTATTTTATGACTTTGTGCCTCTCTACACATAAGACATTGTAGCACTGAGAGTATCAATTTATTTCAGTGACCAATGCTATTTTTGTCTTATTTTCATGGACTACGATATCTGGTTTTCTCACATCTATTTTGAACTGTTGGTAATGGGTGATCCCAAGTGATATGAACTTAATTTTCTATAATGCATTGTGGCTCATGTTTCCAATATTTTTCATTTACTTCAATATTATGTTTGCACAATCTCCAGTACAAGAATCTTGTCACATTATTATGCCTTTCAGTATACAGTCCTTCTGTCATTAGTATATCACAAACAGCAACGAGATGTGTGATTGTTTCCAATTCTGCTTTACAAAAAGCTACATTTGTCAGTTTCTCATACATGTCCAATGGACTTTGTAAACAAACTTGTATATAATCCACTATCCTGTGCCTCCAATATTAACCTTTCATCTTTTGGTTTGATTTCATCTCTCCTTAGCCATTCCTGCATTCAGCCCTGATTGACATGAGGTTGTTCCAAGAGCTTTCTGTACTTGCAACTACATTTATGCATTTTCCACATTTCTTGCCTTCTCATCTTATCCTTCACCTTATAGTCTTTCTTTTGTTTTTGGCACATTCTGTTGCTGTCTGGGTTTTATCTACTTCTGGTTTGATTTCCATTCCTGCTTGACACTGATGTGCTTCTACTAAACTAAGCTGGAAAGCCATCTTAGACTTATTCTCCTCATGTTTTAAAGTTTTCACTATGTGTGGGGCTTGTGAAGTCAGTAGATATGTATACAGTCCTACAACTGCATATCTGTACATGTAATCAATTTCATGGAGGCCCATGTCTCCTTCAGAACTCCCACCCCCACCCCCATTAGGGAAACCACCATAAAAAATTTCTCCAAAGCCAACTTCATGCTTCTTAAGACAGAAGTGGTAAACTTCACGAAACCCATGCTGACGGACAATAGAGGTACGACTGTTGAATCCTATACACTTGCACTTTATAAGCACTTACACAAGTGCATGGATCGTGCAATCCCTAACAGAACCATGATGCTATCCTCCAAACAAAGGAAGCTAATCTGGTGGTCCCCTGCCATAAACAAACTCTACAACAGAAGAAAGAAACTGTTGCAAAAAAGAGTAAAATCCCCTGACTGGAGGAACTCCATGGTCAGCCTCAGTAAGAAGCTGAGATCCCTTATAAAATCCTCCAAAGCTAGTTATGAAAACGAAATTACCAGTGATTCTAAAGACATCCACAAAGCATTCTATAGCTATGTTAAGAATCTCAATGGCAACACTCAGATCTGCTGTGAGTTATAGCACAATGGCACTAAATATACAGAACCAACTGATATTGCCAACATCCTGGCAGATAGGTTCAGTGCTAATTTTACTCCTCTTTCATCCCCTAAAGGGCCCATCTCTATACCGGAAGAATGCAAAGTTCCTGTAATCACGGCTGCACAGGTAAAAAACACACTCTCCAAAGCCAAGAACACAGCATCCATGGGACCTGACAACATCCCAGGCTGCGTTCTACATGAACTAAAGAACGAACTGGCACCCCAGCTAAGTACCATGTTCAATCATAACCTCATCTCTGGTTTTGTGCCCACTGAATGGTGCACAGCAACGGTTCCCACTCCACAAAGGGGGAGCCACTACGGACCCCGGGAACATCCGTTCCATTAGCCTGATGAGCCTGGTCTACCAAGCTATGGAACGTATCATCATGGAACTTATAAACAAAGACATTGGTAATCTCCAAACTCTGGACCCTACCCAGTTTGGGTTTGCAAAAGGCAGATCATGTCTCCTAAACCTGACTTCTTTGAAGTGGTCACCAAAGCTGTAGATGAAGGTAAGCCTATCTAGATCTTGCCAAGGCTTTCGACACCATCCCCCACTCTGGAATTATAGAAAAACTCAATAAATTAGGTATAAATCCCTATGTCACAAAATGAGTTGCCAACTGGCTCACTGACAGAACCCACACTGTGAAAGTAGCAGACGCTAAATCCAACTTGAGACCAGTGACAAGTGGAATACCACAGGGTTCAGGCCTAGGTCCTCTCCTGTTTGCTATCTACTTCTCTGAAGTACAGGCTAACACAGAAGGTCTTTGGCTAACAAAGTTCACAGATGATTGCAAATTAGGAGCCATAATCAAAACTCCTAACAATGTGGACATCCTACAAAAGGGCCTCACTGAGACAGATGCCTGGTGTCAAAGCCATGGCCTCAAACTCAATGCCAAAAAGTGCATTGTCATCCCTTTTGGTAAAAACTGTGTACCCATGAACTACCACATAGGCGGTAGTCTACTTAACACCGAAAGTGTGATAAGAGACCTTGGGACACAGGTGGACAGTAGTCTCTCCTTTGATAATCACAGCACCACAGTAGTCAGGAAATCCTTCTACGTGGCACACCTCATCACAAAAGGTTTCTCATCCAGGAAAAAAGAGGTCATTGTTCCTCTCTACTTATCACTCATTAGACCCATTATAGAGTACAATGCCCCTTTTGGTATGTACCTCACAAGACATCTACAACAACTGGAAAGGCCACAGAAATACGTCACAAAGAGGATTAATGGCTTCAAACAGGTGCCCTACACAGACCGTCTCAAAAAACTCCAGCTTTACTCTGTCGCATATCACCTACTCAGAGGCGATCTCTGCCTAACATACAAAGCTAAGTCAAACCCAGAGCTGTTGGACATGCTCCACTTAAAGAAATCCCAATCCCTCTGAGATACACGCTCTAGGGACCTAAACCTTGTCACCACAATAAACAGAACATGCTGGAGGGATAGATTCCTGTCCCGGAGACTTCCCATACTCTGGAACAAACTACCTATCTATATCAAACAAAGCTCCTCATTAGCAGTCTTCAAGAAAAATCTTGATGATTGGATGGAAGATAGGAAATTCACCCTGGGGAACACTTCTGTGGCTCTGCTTGACAGGGGCACAGGAAAATAATTTTCTTGGGTGGCAAAAGCCACGGTACCATTTGGCTAGGCTTATATAGGGCCTAGGGCCAATAGCCTAGTACCTACCTATGAAACTATGAACCTATGAATGGGGAATATATAGTCATGGTATGCACTGATTTCTATAAATCATTTGATAAGCATGAAACATTTTTCTTATTTTTCTGTCCGACTGATCCAATATCTTTTGGGCCATCCAATCACTCCAAAACCGCCAGTTAGGACAGAAAGAACAAATTGGTTTATAGATTTAACTTTCTTCCTAGCTGTTTTCAGTATTAATTTTAGTCTTCTAGAATATTCATTTCTAAGTTTTATTTGCATTTGTTCATGTTTTATTGTTGATCCTTCATCAATTCTCAAATATTTATACACTCCCTCTCGCTCAAGTTCTCTTATATCACATTCCTGTCCCAGGCTGATGTTTTCTTGGTGATGCAGCTTTCCTGCTTTAAAGGTTGCTTTTGCACATTTATATATCATCTGAAAAGGTTTTGATCACTTGCACTTGTGCTTTCAGTTCCTCGTCTGATGAATTATACAGTTTTATATCATCCACAAAAAAAGTGAGAAGTCGTTACACTTTGTTGTTTTCTGGGAGCAGAATTATAGACATGACCTAACCTGTTAAGTAGACAGCTTAATGGGTTAAGGCCAAGACAAAAGAGAAGCGGTGACACAGAGTCACACTGGAATATCCCCTTTAAATTTTTATCTCTGAAATAATAATTTGTCCTTCATCGTGCCTTAACTGCAAAGTGGTTTGCCACTATTTCATGGTTGCTGTAATGTAATCAATCAGTGTAGGGTGTATCTTATATATTTTTAAGCACTCTTTTATCCATGAATGTGGGATACTGTCAAATGCTTTTTAAGTCTGTCCATGCCATACTTAGATTCTTTCCCTTTTTTCAGTTCTGCATTATGACTTTATTTAACAGCAAATGATCCTTTGCTCCATATGACTTTCTTTCATTACCCTTTTGCTCAGTTGCCATGATTGAGTTTTCTTCTAAATGACTATAAACTCTACCGGCATCAATACCAGTGTATATTTTATATATTGCCAAAAGGTAAGTTATTGGTCTATAGTTTTTAGGGTAGCTTGCAGGTTCACTCTTAAGTAGGAGTACTGTTTTTCCTGTTGTTATGCAGGATAGCATCTATTCAGAGTGTGCATATAAACAGTTCTTACTCATAGCTAAATCTTCATGTAAAGATGTTAATACTTTTAGCCAGAAGTTAGGCACTGCATCTGGGCCTGGGGTTTTCAAATGTGGAGCTTATATTAAATTTGTTTCAATTTCTCTGGCCATTCAGCATTTTTGTTATGTTCCACAGGATCTTCACAGATATTTCTCCAAAATGTATATATTTCTTCTTTTGCTGGTACTTCAAATCTTTTTGACTTGTTTCCCAATTCTCTGTAACACTTTTTTGGGTCATCAATAAATTGCTTATTTTGTACTTTTCCTTTATATTTATGTGAATATCTTCTAAATTTTTCTGCTTGTGCTGATATTTTTAGTTTATTATTTATAATAGTGCACAATAGATCCTGGTCTGTTCTGATACTGCACATTGCTTTCATGTCTATCTTTCTGAGTATTTTTGTTGATCTGTTCCCATTCTGTATACTTCTAGCAGTGGCACGTCTTGTCTTAACTGCTTTATAGTTTTCTCTATTTGATACCTTCATGATGGCATTTGATTTCTCCCCTTCCTTTCCCTTACCGCCCTGTGTTTTTGTGATAAAAAGTGTATCTGTTATTAATTTAGCTGCACAGTAATATATCTTATTTTCTTCTATGTCACATGAATTTCTGTTAATACTCTTGATTACTGTGTTCATTTGATTTATCAGACTTCTAACATTTTGGGTGTTATTGATTTTCTGTAATTTATTTCCTTCAGTGATCTTAATATTTTTATCCATCTCTATTAAACTCTTCTTTAGATCATTTTCGTCTAAATGCAGGGTACATTCTTTGTTCTCCATTTCATGTGGGCATTCTACAGAAAGTTCCAGAACATCTTCTTGTGACATATTCTCGTCAGCTGCATCCTGTGTCATCCATTGCTGTTTCATATGGGAACTCATTGGCCTATCACTCCACAACATTGATTGGATCAGAGTTGCCATCATTTCCTCTTCCTTCCCTTGCTGTGCAGCTCCAGCTGAACTTTTGTACTGGTTTCCTAGGGAAGGCTCTAAAGTATCTTCATATGGCAAATGATCAGATGTTTCCTGGTTTCTCCTTAATTTGGGGATCCATTACTCTATGTTATCAGAGTTAGATTTTCCAGACTAAATCTAAATAGAACCTCTACACTTAAACTAACTAGAACCTTGTGTTGTATTTCTTTAACGTCCCCATTACGAATCCTCTTTTCTACTTTTCCTCTTTGTTTTCTTATTTTTTGGGTTGTAAACTTTTCAATATCTGGATGCCTTTGCCTATGTTTCTCTTCAAATATCTTTGGTGCTACTCTTTTTGCATTAATTAGTTTTGCTTTCTCCTTTGCATAATTATTGCACCATATTAACTCTCATTCTTTGCCATGTCCATACTTTTTCAGATGTCTCCTGCTCCTCCTGTTTCCCCTTACGTGGGGGACTATTTCCATCATGCTGTGACATATCCTGTGTTAGACTTTCTACATTAAATCTGTCGCTTTGCAGGTATTCCATAACCTCAGTTTCTATTTTCTTTAACTTCTACTTTACTAATCTTCTGTTCTGATCTTATTTTTGTATTGTGAAATTTTCCATATCTGGATTCCTTTGCCTGTCTTTCTCTTTGAATGTCTTTGGGGGCTGCTTCTTTGCATTGATTCATTTGGCTTTCTCCTTTGTGTAAATATTACACCATATCAGATCTCTCATTCTTTCCCATGTCTATCTTTCTTTTTTATACATTTCAAAATCTCTAGACTTTGCTCTTTATATTTTCGCACTTCCTCAGTCATTTCTTTTTCCAACCAGCCCAGTATTTCTTGTGTATTTTTTTTCCTGCAGAATCTATGGTTATAATTCTAGGTAGAGTAAAATTTGCACTAGATTTGTCAGATAGGACAGCGCAGTGCTGGGTGTTCTTAACTTCCTGAAATATTTAAAGAAAGATTTGTAACTATTTTTGTTTTCTTTCTGTTGTTATTTTAAGATCATATCCACATTTGATCATAATGGTACCCTTTAGCTCTACCAGTTTGCTTAAATGTTCTCTTAAAGTTCATAGAATAACTCTTTTAAGCACTAAGTAATTGCTTTCTCTTATTATATTGTTTGTTTGTATAAGTATTTCACGACAGAGATTTGTTTACAAATGTTTCGTTATATTTGGAGTGGATAGAGACTGCCCTAGTAATACAGCTAGTTATGTGTGAGAACTCAGAGGCATAAGTGGTAGCTTTAGCAATGGAAGTTCACTGAGTAGGATTGCAACCAAATTTACTTAGGTCATTAAGCAATTCAAGAACGTTTGCTTTTTAAAAGTCCCTAAACTTTGATGTATTTGCAGGAAAAGTGCCATCAGTTTAAAAAATAAATACTGATTTATGGTCTGATTTTGTGATGAAAGATGGAGGTGTGCAAGAAGCAGACATATTTGCAAGGGCAAGATTCAAGGATTTTTTGGGATGCAGGTAACATTGTCAATTATTTGTGTAATGGAGTTAGCATTTATAATGTCATGGAAGGACTGGACATGCCATCCACTAAGTGTAGGTCAGCCAATTTATTAATAGATAGGAGTTTGGATTAATGGGGATTTTTGCTAAATTACTAAGATAGTGATCATAGTCAGAAGGGGAAACAGAGGGTGTACTATAGCTAGATATGAGTTAGTATAATCGTTTTTGACTTGTCCATCTAAGAGCTCAAATCTGAAGCCCTGACGACTCAGTCATGAGGTGATGCTATTACTGACAAAAACTGATATGCCTTCACAACTGACAGCAGGTTTGAAACAGAGAAAGAGAGAGAGAGGGAGAGAGAGAGAGAGAGAGAGACAGAGTGAGAGAGAGAGAGAGAGAGAGCTTTCATTACTCTGAAACTATGTCTGTTTAACTATGCATATATGAATGTGTTCACTTCACATGACATGGAACCACCACTCACCCTGATTACTAATACCTTGCTCATAAACTCTACTAATTTTGGTGTACTTGGTTATTGGCTGTAAGTATAATGGTAAACTAACCAACCATCCCTGATGATTACTCTTAGGGTCTATATTAGTTCACCGAAATCTCATTGCAGCAAATTCCTAATCATCGACCCTAATTCAGCAAAATTGTTTCAGCGATTCACTGAATTTACAAAGGGCAAGGAAATACTTTCCCTACAGCACAACGGACCAACAGCTAATTAAATCGAACCCACCCAAGTGGGGGCTGCACCCCACACACTCCTAACTATATATACCAACTCTGAGATTGCACTACAGTGGAGAAAAGGGCAAAGTTGTGCTGTTGGGCAAGCATTTCCTTGCTCTCAGTAAATCGCTGAAACAAATTTTGCTGTATGAAGGTTGATGATTAGGTGTTCGCTGCAATGCAATTTCAGCCATCTAATATAGACCCTACTCTTAAACTGCTTCCAGTGGACACAATTTGCTCCTTGTAATATGAAAGGTGTCATTAGGCAATCAGTCTAATCTGGGTTATGGGTCAATATGTTTAGCTTATTCAAAAATGTATCAGTCTCTCTCTATCTTAATGTTCCTTAGGCAGTCTCCCATAAATGAAGTTCATCATAATAATACCTAACGACCTGAAAAAACATATTTAGCTCTTGTGTCACAGTTCTCATCTAACCTATTCTGATTTTCAGACAAGCCTGGTTACTTTTAAATATGTGAATCTTACTGCCAGGGACCTCTGTGCACTAAGTAAATTTTCAAAATATCTCAGTTTCAGAACACTTCTGTTAAACTCATTTTTTTGGGGGGTTCAGAAGCAATTGTATAATTTTTTAAATCTGTATGTTTTTCAGCGCTAACCTCTTACTCAGCCTGAGTATTGTGCTCTTGTAAGACAGACAGTCCAATGGGGAATACTAGAAATCCATAGCTTGTAACCACTGGGCTGTAGTATACTGCATTCACCCTTCTTTAATTAACATTTTGGTGGTGCCCCACTAATCAAGAAGGAAAGAACCACTCTCTCTCATGTAACCAACCAAGCTCCTACATGCAACTGCAACCATTGTTTAAATGTATTATCATTATTGCAATAATTTGGAAAACCCCAGTGTTTTATCCACCTCTTCTCCTTCATCTTACCTTTACAATTTGAGCTACATGTCAGAAAATATTATACATAATAAGTCCACTGCCTTAGTTCAGAAAATATGTTACAGTTTGCAGTTCGAAAATGTCCCTCTATCTAAGGTAATAAATAAGTGTAATTGTTCTTAGTGTAAACAAGACTAAAATATACAAGTCTCTACAAGACCCATGATACTACAGTATTTCTTTAAATGTTTACCTACAGCTGACACTGAATAAAGACATGGCTCAGTTTCCACATTGTTTGAATTACTGACTGAATTCAAATAACCTGCTAGCACAATCAGGACTTCCTAGGATGACATTATTTCACTCATGAACATTCTAACTTCCTAATGAATAATAACATGGAAATATGTGCTGCCAAGAAACAACTGATGACTACCCTCAGAACACCTTAATTTTAAAATGTTCTTATCTACCAGACATGTTGCCTTCAGAATTCATGAGACAACTTCTTGATAACATTAGTCTTACCCCTTTCTACTGAGACTCCAAAAAGAATAAGTAATATCCTTCCCTGTATCCAAAGGTAATTGTGCATATTCCAAATCATTGAATTGGGACCACAGGCAACATAGACTGAAAGGGTTATACCTTTTAAAGTAAGCAAATATTCTGGACCACTTCAGAGGTGTAGCTAGAATGGGGTGAAGGGGGTGGCTACCCTGGGTGCAAGGTGCTGGAAGCTACAATCATCAGATGCCGATGAGGCAGTAATGCAGTAACAACATTCAGAAATGAATGCTGACACTATATTTGTGATCACAACTGAAGCACTGAAAGTGGTTTGAGTACGGTATGGTATAAGTATAGCAAAGCCATATGTTACATTTGCATCAAGTGGTTTACTACAGTTTCAATTTACAGGCATTTATTTTCTTTTCTTTTCTTTTTTGACCCAACTCAGGAAAGACTTATATTGGTCCTTAATTTGGAGTTGAGAGGTCCACAATATCATGGAACTAGACAGGGTGCCGGATAACATAGCTGTGTAACTAGACCGCTTCATTAGGTTGGTTAGACCATTTATATTATAAAACAAATTGATGACTCCAACAAATAATGTATTTTAATTGCATATGCATGCAAAGACCTACTTATCATTGTTCCAAAAGTGAGGTCTCCCAGTGATACATCCTTACAGTGACACCAATGCAAAGTGCGATGCTTCACGTACAAGCCTCTTAAAGGATAATGGCAACAGTTGAACTTAAGCAGCTAACTGCTGGCCTAGACATGAAATAGCATTTGGAATTATACTTGGTCAGAAGATAACAGAAAGAGACCAGGCTAATAACATGCATGTAGTTTTTTCAGCATCTGATACAAATTTTCAAGGAGATAAACAGGTGTTTAAAGACATTTCAGTAAGTACTGATACCGCAAAGTAATTTCTCTGCAAGCCATATTCAGTGCTAATAGAGGTTGTGGGGTATCCTCTAACATGAGTGTGCAGATATGGGGGGCTAGTCCCAGCAAAATGCATATTTTGAGGTTCAGTGATTTTGTTTTGATGTGTTCTTACTAGCTGAAATTGCCTCTGTCAACTCAGTACGACTCCAAAATTACATTTAAGAAATAATCAAGCCTTTCTAAATTTCCTAAAAACATAAGTCTTTGGTAGAACATACATTTGTCTATCATATGAATACAAAAGTAGTAAAACAATCATCCAAACCTATTGACAATAACAGCAAAAATAAACCCTGAAACCAGTTGTTGAAATATATTTAACTTTGTTTATATTTCTGATCATATTTTTTCCAGTTTTTAATAATGTGCTCTATTCCTGTTACCAGATTTTGGTAACTATATGCGGACCATTTTAATATTTTATGGAGCTAATGCTATACCTACATGTAGAAACCATTCTTGCTCTACACGTCACCAAACTACTCTAGTCTAAACCACAGCAGCTGTTGTTAGTACACATTCTATGGTTAAATAAAACTTAAACAAAACTTTAAACAGGTGTATGTGAACTGTATATATCATAATGCAGAATTAATATATACCAAAAATAAACTAATAATGTATTATAACCCGCGGTGGTGGTGCTGCAGTAGCGTTGTCGCCTCACAGTAAGACGCTGTCCGGTTCGATTCTCAGCTAGAGCGTCTTCTGCATGGAGACATGCGTGAATGGGCGCACCTCCGTTGAAGGTTGTGCATCAGGCCTGGCAAGCCGGTACATAAAAATCAACTGCCAATTATTAGCGGACCGGAGTTCCGCTGTGGCGACCCCTAACCGGGAAAAGTCGAAAGACACAAACAAACTATTAGTGAATCTATTTCTACCAGTGAATACTACCCCAGTCTCCACTGAAACAACTAATCCTGCTCCATAGAATAAATTTGTTTGCTTATTTATTTATTTATTTATTTATTTAATTATTTAATTTATTTATTTATTTAACATCCGTTGACCAGGTATGCCTGTCTGAGCATAAGCCCTTTTTCAGCAGAGGCTCTACAAACAGTACATATAACAAATACAAATAGAAATATTCTTTGAGACTATACAGAGCATGTAAAACAGTCATTAATCTAACAACAAAAGGGTTATCATATGCAGAACAAGAATTCAAAAGAGCAGTGCATTTTGTTATAATGAATCAGAGGGGCAGTTTAGTACAATGTGGGCAAAGGTAGTTAAGTGAAGTAGATTAAGAAGTAAAATAGCTTTAAGAAGAGATAAAATAAGGTAAGTGAAACATAAGAGAGAGAGAGAGAGGTTTCAGGCTAGTGGAGTTGTCTTGAGTAGTTGTTAGACGGGAGAGAGAGAATGAGTAGGAGAAGAGGATGGGAGAAGAGAGAGATTAAGTTGAGTTTTTACAGTGACAAATAAATCTGATAGAACAACAAAAAAAACATTTCCCTTTCTCATACAAACTCATTGCATACCTTTCCAATTGTAAATTATCATGTTCATCCTCTCAAGCTACCAAATCATTTGGTGCCTATAGGATGTGGTATGTAAACAGTTTCCTAAAAACACACATTTAACAATAAATGGTAGATATATGATCTCACTTCACACTATAAAGATTATTTTTCTGGCAGATTTAACCATATACAACCCCTGGGATTCATGGACAATCATGTATGCTTTTCCCAAAGTCTACACAATTTAATCAAATTAGCACAACTAGCAGCAGCACTTAATGAATATGCATGCTGCTCAAGCGTACGTGTTTTTTAGCACCTTTTAGTGGCCAGCAGAAGTGTTGGCAGCCATGAGAAGGTGCAGGGAAGCTCAAGTACATGAATGTAATCAAAAGACAAACCTAGTAAGTGAGCACGCATGATCAGCTTATAGAAAGTAAGGCAAGCTGACTGAAAGAATTTAGATGTAGTGGAAGTTAAATGGGCAGAACACACACAGAATAGAGGTGTGTAAATGGGCAAAATGTACTATGAGAATGTAGTCAAGTGTGCTTAAGTCACAAGGAACATTTTTACCATAAATACTTTCATATTGATATAATTTAATTAATCCAGTTCACAATTCTTGAGCCATGCACATAAATAAAAATGAACATGCTAACAACGGATGTGAGAGACACAAAGCAACAGCATAATGAAGGAAAGTTAATGTGATATAATTTTTTTTTCCAAATTGTTTTTATTCATTTTATAACACAATAACTTAACAGTATAGTAACAAAAAAAAAACAAATAAACTATATACAATGCCCATAACAACTAAAACAGCAATATACATATGAGAACACTTAATATTTCTCTAACAGATTGGACAATTTTGTCCAAGCAATTAAATGATGAGTTGTGTTGTTAGTCCTTGCTTTTATAGTAGCAATCACATTCTTACAAATGTATCTCACAAGAAGAATAAACTCAACATTAAAGACAGGAGTAGATTGGGATTTTCAATTTTTAGTAACAATTTTCCTTGATATAGAAAGGATAGACCATAGTAAAAAAGTTTGTTTTTTATTAATGACTTCAGGAACAGGAACTTTGATAAGAATAAGGGAGTCAGAAATTATACAGTTGTCATTCCATAGAACTTTACAAATATATTTAAAGTTTAACCAAAATGCAGAAATTATTTTACAATTAACAACCATATGTATCCAGTCAACATCAGGGTGTCCACATCTCCAGCATTTCATTTCATCTTTCTTGTACATTATTGCTAGTGTATGTGGAGTGAAAAAACATCTATGTAAAAGTTTCCATGTGTATACATGCCAGAACAGGGAAGATGTGGATTCCTTCACTGACTGTAAACAAAGTTTTTTATCTTTTTCTGAGAATACTTGTCTATTAACTTCACTTGAATAATTCCAAAAAGAAACATTTGTTTTGCTAAAATCATTTCTGAGAATTTTATAAATAACAGATATGTATGAAGTGTTCTTGGGTGAGCTATTAATAATTCCTGAGATAAAATCCAAGATTTTTTAAGTTACTCTTATTGTATGACTCTAGTGAGCGTACAAGCTTAGTATGTATAAAATCCTTACAAGTTTGGATGTCTAGCCAATTGCAATTTTGCAAACTATATCTGCTTATAAAATAGTCTCCAGAACTTATTTCATTAGCTGAAAGAAATTGATTCCAATATAATAGGTCACCCTTCTTAAATTCTGACATGTTCTATCAAAATATATAAAATATTCATTTGTGCAAGCAATAGGAAACATAATTATTAATAAATTCTTAATTAATTAATTAATTAATTAATTAATTAGAAAGCATAAGCTTTTTAAACAACAGCAATATTTGGTTTATAAGAGGTGTGAGAACAAGTTTTGACCTTTCACTTTCAATGTATATTTATAAAATCCATATAAAGATGTGTGTGTGTATTTATGTCCCATTACTATTAAGTAAGGTTTCATGTATTGATTTCCAATATGATGTATAAGAAGTATTATTCCAAAGTAACACTATGTTAATAAATATGGAGTTTAAATAAAAATCAATATTTGGAAACTCTACACCTCCTGCATCCCAGCCTGTGGTGTGTCAGAGAAGATAAATTTTTGTTTTTTTTTTAGGATACCAAAGGGAGTTGAGTAATAAGTTATTAATTTTCTGTTTAATTTTGACAGGTGGGGGAATTATTAGAGCCTGGCCCATGAATAAGATTTTAAGTAATATTATTATTTTGATTAAAGTTAGTCTGTCTTCAAATGTGAAGAATAGTCTTTTCCAACTGTCACTTAGACTAGTAATTGAGTGTATAAGTTGTTAGTAATTAGATGTGAGTGATTTTTTAAATAGATTCATTAATGATATCTAGATATTTAATATGTATTTGTATGGCAGAATGACATATCTTGTTACACAGACCACCGCTTGCTTTACCATAAAGGGTGAATCCTCACAGTTAAACCACAATGGGTTATAAAAAACAGCAACACCGTCCACTGGAATCAAACGTATTTAATACGACAACACAAAGAACACAAAGCAGGATTGAGCGCGCTTTCTTCTTGTCACCAAGACTTCATCAGAATCCAATACACACTGCTTCTCACACCATTAAATACTATTCAAACATTGAATAATTTATTAATTAGTTGATTAATTACCACTTAGATTACATTTATATTAAAAACATATATATATGTGTATATTTCATTTACTTCCAACAACAACAAAACTGTATATCCAACCTAAGAAAACATATTATTACTCTATTAAAATGCATTTATATATTACATATATTAAAAATATACAACTATATAATGTATAATGAAAACAAAGTAAAAGCTGAAAGTAACACTGAATTTTCTAAATTTTGGGGTTATTGGCTAAGAGTTTTAGTGCTGGCTTAATGGAAAGATAATCATTCATCCCACTAGAACCACAGGTGTCCAGCCTAAGCTGCCACATCAATTCCCTGTATTCAAGTAGGGACTGCCAGTCACCTCCCTAACTCCCACCTTAACTTCTTCTAAAACCCAAAATTTTATATTAGCATTTCTACAAGTCTGGGTATGCCTATATAGTGCATTATTGTCATTCCCTCTATTAATGTCCCTCATATGTTCATAAATTCGTTGTTTTAACCTACGTTCAGTTTTACCAACATAATATTTTTCACATGTTAAACAATATGCCAAATAAACTACCCCTTTAGTTTGACAGGTGTAATACCCTTTACTTCTTAATTTTCTACCTAGTCCACTTAGTACCAGTTCTTTTTCCCCTGATATAAATGAACACTGCCCACATCTCCCACATTTATGTGTCCCCATTTTTTGCTGTGCTCCACTTGGATTAAGCACCTTTTTGTATGCAAACAGCTTTTTAAAATTAGTATTTTTCCTATAACTAAATTTCAAAGTCTGCTTAAAATATTCTGTACCTGTTTTTAACTTCGAAAACATAATCCAAATCTCATTAATACCTTTCTGTATCCAGTTTATTCCCTTGTAGTAAGTAAGTGTTAACCTAGGTAGTTCATTCCCTTTATTTATTTCATTATTACCTTTCCTAAAATCTCTTACACCTCTTCCATTATTATTTATTGAATTAATCAGGAGTGGTGGGAAATCACTTTCCCTTCTCTTCAAAATTTCCTTTTTAACATTTTTTACAAGTTTAGATGGATATCCTCTTTCCAAAAATAATTTTTCAATAGTTTTCATTTCCTCCACACACTTATCGTTTTCACTTGTCATGCGTGATGCCCTGATCATCTGACCCTTAATAATATTTCTTCTCAGAAAAAATGGGTGATCACTCTCAAAGTGCACATATGAGTTAGAGAAGCACCCTTTCCTAAAAACCCTTGACTCATAACAGTTCCTAGTCTCATTTTTTATGATTGTAACATCCAAATAATTAACTTTTATGGTATCGTGTTGAGATGTAAATCTTAGAAAGTTAGTGGTTGTATGCAGATACTCAAGAAATTCCTCTATCTTGTCTTGGGTACCACTCCAGACAATAAAAATATCGTCCAGGAAACGAAAATATTTTATAATATAATCCCAATAACTGGATTTGAATAAATATTCAAGCTCCCAATAGAGCATTATTATGTTGGCATATATGGGGGCACAAGATGACCCCATTGCCACCCCCCCATTTGATGGTATATATCCCCTTGAAAATATATAAAGTTATTCTTTAACACTAACTCCATGCTCTCAAGAACTAATCTATAATCATTGCTACTCAAAAAACCAAATTCAGTTAACATATGTTCAAACCATAATAGACCTATATCATGTGGTATAACCGAAAATAGGTCTACCACATCTACTGTTAAAAAAATGTAATTTTCATGGTATACCACTGTGTTAAATTTGGTAAGAAAATCCCAGGAATCAATGAGAATGTGTGGATAATATTTATAAAATTCTTTTAGTTTTTTATCCACATAAATGGCTAAAGTCTGCGTCTTTGAACACTGGGATGTTACAATCGGCCTCAGGGGAGGGTTATTTACATCCTTGTGTATTTTTGGGATGCCGAAAATCTCTGGGATTACCGGCTTGCTTACTTTTAAATAATTATATAACTCCAAATCAATACTTCCTTGTAGTAAATTATCTTCTAAATAATAGTCAATTTTCCTATAACATATATTCAATTCATTTCTTGAAGCTATCTGATATCTATCTCCTGAATGTAATATTTCCAGCATCCTACGTGTGTAATCCCACACATCCATCAAGACAACCCCTCCCCCTTTATCAGGCTTCATGATTCTTATCTTTTCGTTATTTTGTAACATCCTTAACACTTCAACCTCTTCTTTCTCTAAATTACTGTATTCCTTAACCTCATTTTTATGTTTAAAACCTTCCTTCACCATATTAATAACCTGTGTCTCAAAATGGTAAATATCTTGCTGTAAAGGAGGGTTAAACAGACTTCTTCTTCTAAATTTTTCTACCAACTCATTCTCTTCTTTCTTAAACATGGATTTTAGATTTAACTTTCTTGCAAATAACTTTATATCCAACAAAATTTGCTCAATGTTTGGTTTCTTGACAGGTATAAAGGAAAATCCTTTGTAAATAAACCAAAAATCCGTAGTAACTTCAAGTTCTGTGAAGTTGTAAATAAAGAAGTTCCCTTCAGTACTAATATTACATTTCCTTTGGAAACCAGTAACTTCCGTATTTACATCATTCCACTGTTCTTCCACTATCCCTCCCTGGGAATCCACTATTTCTTCCATATTGGCTAAATTATTGTCAATATCATAGACAATATTGTTGTTATTATTAATGGTTCCCACCGGGAATGTTTCTTCAAAATTATCCATTATCACAGTACCAGGACTATCCAAAAATGTGGTCCGTAATTCTATCTGTATGCGTTTCCCCCATATTGTTTCGTCTGGTGGTATTTCCCTGTTATTTCTGCATATGAGGAGGGTCTGCCCTGTTTCTTTAGTCTCTCCGACCTCCGCGGACCTTCCTCTCCTTCCCCTAAAGGGTCAAAATGATCTAATTCATTGTTGCCTATTAAACTATTCTGTTCACCTTCATAATCGTTATATAAGGGCTGAACATCATGAAAAAATACCTTATCGTTACCAGAATTATGTTGGTATTCAAATGACCTTCCCCCACCCCTACCCACGGGGGAACGAAATCCATGAAAGTATGATTTCTTGGGGTATTTAATAGGGTTTACATAGGCCCTACCATCTTTGTAGTCCCTTAAATCACGTTCAAGCTTCCCCAGTTTTCTTTTATAATTCTTATTCACATTAAAATCAACTTCATGTAATACTTTACAATACATGTTTTTATACTCACATACTTTAAAAAGCATATCATTACTAATATCATGCTGTAATTTATCTATATTCTTTTTACTAATTTTCAAAATTTCTGCATTGCTGTTAATCATGGCTTTTAATATTGCAATACCACAATCATTTAAAATATCTGAAACTATTTTAAATAAATGTTCATTCCCCCTGATGTTGTTGGGGTACTTATTTAGTCTTAGTCCTTTCGGTACAATATTCTTCTCAACGCATTGCGTGAGGTACCAGTTATCAAGACAAACATTCCTATATTTAAAAAGTTCAATTTCAAGTTGCTTACATTTGTCCTTAAAAGTGCTATTGTCCTTATGTACTTCGTCTGCTTCCTTTAACGACCAGGAAAAGGATTTATCCAACCATTCGTCAAATGTAATATTATTATACGATTCAAATACCTTATTCCCTTCCAAAGATGTTGTGGATTTAGTTGCCTTCGTGTCGTTCGGGCGTTCTCCATTACTGCTACTCGCCACACCATTGTCCTCATCCGGCGCAGTGCGTGTCGTCATCACTGGTCTCCGGTTTACCTCACCGTTACCTTGGCCACAGGGAATGGAGTCATCAAGATCTAACGGTTGCTCCACAATGCCGTTACTTTGTGAGTGTTGCTGTATAAGCTTAATCAACTGACTAAGCAAAGTATTATCACCTTCCATGGGTTCCCCTCGTACCGCCAGCGGAAAAAACAAATAACCAAGCTCTTCCACCTCTCACCAACGTAAAACACTTGTTACACAGACCACCGCTTGCTTTACCATAAAGGGTGAATCCTCACAGTTAAACCACAATGGGTTATAAAAAACAGCAACACCGTCCACTGGAATCAAACGTATTTAATACGACAACACAAAGAACACAAAGCAGGATTGAGCGCGCTTTCTTCTTGTCACCAAGACTTCATCAGAATCCAATACACACTGCTTCTCACACCATTAAATACTATTCAAACATTGAATAATTGATTAATTAGTTGATTAATTACCACTTAGATTACATTTATATTAAAAACATATATATATGTGTATATTTCATTTACTTCCAACAACAACAAAACTGTATATCTAACCTAAGAAAACATATTATTACTCTATTAAAATGCATTTATATATTACATATATTAAAAATATACAACTATATAATGTATAAAATTCAGTGTTACTTTCAGCTTTTACTTTGTTTTCATTATACATTATATAGTTGTATATTTTTAATATATGTAATATATAAATGCATTTTAATAGAGTAATAATAGGTGGAAGAGCTTGGTTATTTGTTTTTTCCGCTGGCGGTACGAGGGGAACCCATGGAAGGTGATAATACTTTGCTTAGTCAGTTGATTAAGCTTATACAGCAACACTCGCAAAGTAACGGCATTGTGGAGCAACCGTTAGATCTTGATGACTCCATTCCCTGTGGCCAAGGTAACGGTGAGGTAAACCGGAGACCAGTGATGACGACACGCACTGCGCCGGATGGGGACAATGGTGTGGCGAGTAGCAGTAATGGAGAACGCTCCGGGAACGTATTACGGGCGAAGGCAACTAAATCCACAACATCTTTGGAAGGGAATAAGGTGTTTGAATCGTATAATAATATTACATTTGACGAATGGTTGGATAAATCCTTTTCCTGGTCGTTAAAGGAAGCAGACGAAGTACATAAGGACAATAGCACTTTTAAGGACAAATGTAAGCAACTTGAAATTGAACTTTTTAAATATAGGAATGTTTGTCTTGATAACTGGTACCTCACGCAATGCGTTGAGAAGAATATTGTACCGAAAGGACTAAGATTAAATAAGTACCCCAACAACATCAGGGGGAATGAACATTTATTTAAAATAGTTTCAGATATTTTAAATGATTGTGGTATTGCAATATTAAAAGCCATGATTAACAGCAATGCAGAAAATTTGAAAATTAGTAAAAAGAATATAGATAAATTACAGCATGATATTAGTAATGATATGCTTTTTAAAGTATGTGAGTATAAAAACATGTATTGTAAAGTATTACATGAAGTTGATTTTAATGTGAATAAGAATTATAAAAGAAAACTGGGGAAGCTTGAACGTGATTTAAGGGACTACAAAGATGGTAGGGCCTATGTAAACCCTATTAAATACCCCAAGAAATCATACTTTCATGGATTTCGTTCCCCCGTAGGTAGGGGTGGGGGAAGGTCATTTGAATACCAACATAATTCTGGTAACGATAAGGTATTTTTTCATGATGTTCAGCCCTTATATAACGATTATGAAGGTGAACAGAATAGTTTAATAGGCAACAATGAATTAGATCATTTTGACCCTTTAGGGGAAGGAGAGGAAGGTCCGCGGAGGTCGGAGAGACTAAAGAAACAGGGCAGACCCTCCTCATATGCAGAAATAACAGGGAAATACCACCAGATGAAACAATATGGGGGAAACGCATACAGATAGAATTATGGACCACATTTTTGGATAGTCCTGGTACTGTGGTAATGGATAATTTTGAAGAAACATTCCCGGTGGGAACCATTAATAATAACAACAATATTGTCTATGATATTGACAATAATTTAGCCAATATGGAAGAAATAGTGGATTCCCAGGGAGGGATAGTGGAAGAACAGTGGAATGATGTAAATCTGAAGTTACTGGTTTCCAAAGGAAATGTAATATTAGTACTGAAGGGAACTTCTTTATTTACAACTTCACAGAACTTGAAGTTACTACGGGATTTTTTGGTTTATTTACAAAGGGATTTTCCTTTATACCTGTCAAGAAACCAAACATTGAGCAAATTTTGTTGGATATAAAGTTATTTGCAAGAAAGTTAAATCTAAAATCCATGTTTAAGAAAGAAGAGAATGAGTTGGTAGAAAATTTAGAAGAAGAAGTCTGTTTAACCCTCCTTTACAGCAAGATATTTACCATTTTGAGACACAGGTTATTAATATGGTGAAGGAAGGTTTTAAACATAAAAATGAGGTTAAGGAATACAGTAATTTAGAGAAAGAAGAGGTTGAAGTGTTAAGGATGTTACAAAATAACGAAAAGATAAGAATCATGAAGCCTGATAAAGGGGAGGGTTGTCTTGATGGATGTGTGGGATTACACACGTAGGATGCTGGAAATATTACATTCAGGAGATAGATATCAGATAGCTTCAAGAAATGAATTGAATATATGTTATAGGAAAATTGACTATTATTTAGAAGATAATTTACTACAAGGAAGTATTGACTTGGAGTTATATAATTATTTAAAAGTAAGCAAGCCGGTAATCCCAGAGATTTTCGCATCCCAAAATACACAAGGATGAAAATAACCCTCCCCTGAGGCCGATTGTAACATCCCAGTGTTCAAAGACGCAGACTTTAGCCATTTATGTGGATAAAAAACTAAAAGAATTTTATAAATATTATCCACACATTCTCATTGATTCCTGGGATTTTCTTACCAAATTTAACACAGTGGTATACCATGAAAATTACATTTTTTTAACAGTAGATGTGGTAGACCTATTTTCGGTTATACCACATGATATAGGTCTATTATGGTTTGAACATATGTTAACTGAATTTGGTTTTTTGAGTAGCAATGATTATAGATTAGTTCTTGAGAGCATGGAGTTAGTGTTAAAGAATAACTTTATACATTTTCAAGGGGATATATACCATCAAATGGGGGGGGGTGGCAATGGGGTCATCTTGTGCCCCCATATATGCCAACATAATAATGCTCTATTGGGAGCTTGAATATTTATTCAAATCCAGTTATTGGGATTATATTATAAAATATTTTCGTTTCCTGGACGATATTTTTATTGTCTGGAGTGGTACCCAAGACAAGATAGAGGAATTTCTTGAATATCTGCATACAACCACTAACTTTCTAAGATTTACATCTCAACACGATACCATAAAAGTTAATTATTTGGATGTTACAATCATAAAAAACGAGACTAGGAACTGTTATGAGTCAAGGGTTTTTAGGAAAGGGTGCTTCTCTAACTCATATGTGCACTTTGAGAGTGATCACCCATTTTTTCTGAGAAGAAATATTATTAAGGGTCAGATGATCAGGGCATCACGCATGACAAGTGAAAACGATAAGTGTGTGGAGGAAATGAAAACTATTGAAAAATTATTTTTGGAAAGAGGATATCCATCTAAACTTGTAAAAAATGTTAAAAAGGAAATTTTGAAGAGAAGGGAAAGTGATTTCCCACCACTCCTGATTAATTCAATAAATAATAATGGAAGAGGTGTAAGAGATTTTAGGAAAGGTAATAATGAAATAAATAAAGGGAATGAACTACCTAGGTTAACACTTACTTACTACAAGGGAATAAACTGGATACAGAAAGGTATTAATGAGATTTGGATTATGTTTTGAAGTTAAAAACAGGTACAGAATATTTTAAGCAGACTTTGAAATTTAGTTATAGGAAAAATACTAATTTTAAAAAGCTGTTTGCATACAAAAAGGTGCTTAATCCAAGTGGAGCACAGCAAAAAATGGGGACACATAAATGTGGGAGATGTGGGCAGTGTTCATTTATATCAGGGGAAAAAGAACTGGTACTAAGTGGACTAGGTAGAAAATTAAGAAGTAAAGGGTATTACACCTGTCAAACTAAAGGGGTAGTTTATTTGGCATATTGTTTAACATGTGAAAAATATTATGTTGGTAAAACTGAACGTAGGTTAAAACAACGAATTTATGAACATATGAGGGACATTAATAGAGGGAATGACAATAATGCACTATATAGGCATACCCAGACTTGTAGAAATGCTAATATAAAATTTTGGGTTTTAGAAGAAGTTAAGGTGGGAGTTAGGGAGGTGACTGGCAGTCCCTACTTGAATACAGGGAACTGATGTGGCAGCTTAGGCTGGACACCTGTGGTTCTAGTGGGATGAATGATTATCTTTCCATTAAGCCAGCACTAAAACTCTTAGCCAATAACCCCAAAATTTAGAAAATTCAGTGTTACTTTCAGCTTTTACTTTGTTTTCATTATACATTATATAGTTGTATATTTTTAATATATGTAATATATAAATGCATTTTAATAGAGTAATAATATGTTTTCTTAGGTTGGATATACAGTTTTGTTGTTGTTGGAAGTAAATGAAATATACACATATATATATGTTTTTAATATAAATGTAATCTAAGTGGTAATTAATCAACTAATTAATCAATTATTCAATGTTTGAATAGTATTTAATGGTGTGAGAAGCAGTGTGTATTGGATTCTGATGAAGTCTTGGTGACAAGAAGAAAGCGCGCTCAATCCTGCTTTGTGTTCTTTGTGTTGTCGTATTAAATACGTTTGATTCCAGTGGACGGTGTTGCTGTTTTTTATAACCCATTGTGGTTTAACTGTGAGGATTCACCCTTTATGGTAAAGCAAGCGGTGGTCTGTGTAACAAGTGTTTTACGTTGGTGAGAGGTGGAAGAGCTTGGTAGAATGACATATCTCCCCAACTACCTGTCTCCATAGGGGTTCCCCCAAGGATCCATCCTTGGACCCCTACTCTTCTCTATTTTCACCAATAATCTAGCCTCTGCCATCAAACATGGCACACTCATACAATACGCAGATGACTTAACCATCATCTGCTCAGCCCAGTCCCTACTCAACCTGCAAAAAGTCATACAGGAAGCCTTTTCCTCTGTTGAAACTTGGTTATCCGATGCCCAATTAATACTCAACCCAAACAAAACTAAACTACTCATCTTCCAACCCAATCAATGTTCGATGGAAGTGACATTTACGGTTTAATAGTTAATATTATGGAAGTGAATACATACTAAGTACGCACTAGTTTTATTTGACTAACAGTATAACTAGTGTTAACAATCAATTGATTTTATTAAACATTTATACACATATATTTATATTTGATCAATATTTAACAATAATCAATTATTCATTAACAATATATTTACAGTTCATTATGTATGAACATCAAATATAGTGTAGTATTGACAGTAAATTATTTACAAGCAACTTTGCACATTATTTCCCTATATTATGTGTTTTATTACATTTATAATAATGTTACATTTTTACATATTATTTATAGTTAAAAGATTATTTTTATATCAATTATTTACTAAGTATACATCATTTTATTAATGGATTTTAATAATAGAGGTTTTAATGAATTCAGCGACTATATATATGTATATTGCAACCTTTATTAGCGTATATAGCATATGAACTTTTTAAAATACAAATGTTACATATGTTCGTTTATTCAAAACTTTTTTGTGGTTATATGGTATACATATAGTACGTACATAGAGGAGGCAATGCTATTTATGGTGGCATACACACATAAATATTCACTAGATTCTATGTTTTATCAATTTAACTCATTTGTTAAATCCAAATATAGGCGCAGTTCAACTTTAAGAATAATGAACATTCCTTTGTAGTTTCGCGCCAAAAAGGTTATTTAAAATGGCGTATAATTAAAATGAATTAGTTCTGATGAAGCCTATATACGATAGGTGAAAGCGCTTAACTCTGGATTCATGTACTTTTTATGTTTTGAGTTGTTTCAATAAACGTCTGGCTGGAGCCGTTTTCTACTGTGTTTCCTCTTTCAGTTGCTTGAGAAGATAGCACAGTGGATTATTTTACTTTTTGGGTTTGTTTTTTCCTCGCAATGTTTGGATTTTGCAAATGTAAATAAATAAATAAATAAATATGTGTGCCCTTCCAGTTTATGTCTTTCTTTGATCTAAGTTTCATAGTAACATTTTTATTCACTAGAAGTGCCTGAGTTTTGTTGTGATTGAATTTTACACCAGAGATGTTTGCAAAAAAAGGCTAGATTATGTAATAAGTGATCTATTGAACTTTCAATATTATTAGAAGTTATTAGTAGGTCATCAGCAAACAGTTGTATCTTGGGAATAATTTGTCTGACATTGTATATCCTTTAACGCTGTCATTATTTCTAACATAATTTGCAAGAGGCTCAATAGCCAGGGCAAAGAGTAATGGAGAGAGGGGGCACCCCTGTTTAGTACCTCTTAATATTTCAAATGGGCTAGATAGATAAGATGCAATCTTTACATATGCTATGGACTTTTCATATACCCCCGGATTCATGAATCCTCCGTGTAAGACTTAATAAGTCTTACTCGGAGGCTGCAGTTGAACGGTATGACGTCAGCGTGCCCTGAATACGCATGAGGGCATGCTGACCCAACCGTAAGTCCTACACGGACCATGTAAGAAAGCAGGGGGCGTGTCCGACTGCCAAGCAGTCCAAATGTCCACGCTCCTGCAAGTGTTTAAAAAGAAAGGAAATAAACAAGAGTGAGTCCGCTCAAATGTCCCTGCACCCAACACCTCACTGCCTGATAATGTAAACCCCCATTACACATCTAAAACACATAACCATAAATTTTTTTTAAATACCCAAAATAGCTGCCCGTATTTGCACGTGTGTGCGCATGTGCCCATTGCTTAGCTGCAGTCAGCAATTCTCAGATGGAAGAGCATAAGAAAGAATGTTTATGCAAATCACACAAAATAGCAATAGCATAATGGTAGAGCGTTCGCCCAAAGAAGAGACATTCACGGTTCGAGTTCCTCCACTCCCTTTCGTATTTACTTTTTAAATCAGTATATGGAATAATACCCAACATATATGTTTAAACATAACTAAAAAGCAGTGAAATGGCCAATGTATCAGTGAATAAAATAAATATTTGAAAGGATCCCAATATAAAATTGGCCGCAGATGAGCAGTGCTTTACCCAGCGCAATGTAGTTACCCCTAGCTAACTCGCGCTTTACCCAGCGCAATGTAGTTGCCCATAGCTAACTCATATTTTACCCAGCGCAAAATAGTTGCCCAAAGCTAAATAGCACTTTACCCAGAGCAATCGGTTTGCGTGGAGGTGCACGCCGTGCCAACCAGCGCCCCGTTGGGCAATGTGGAGCAACGTAGAGCAAAGTTGCTTACACACAGCCACGCCCCCTACCTTGTCTGGACAGTAGTAAAATAAAATGCAATGATAAGGTTTGAACCCAGGACACTGTGCACCATAATCAAAGTACTGAACCACTAAGTCACGACAGCTTAGGATAAACATCCACTGTTAACGTATATATATATATATATATATATATATATATATATAGTAATAAATGTTTGATTAACCATTGCTAAGCAGGTCTGCAGTCAACCAAGAATATTCAAAAATGGCCAATCACAGAAAAGTGTGGGAAATGTGGCATATTTAAGCCGCATAGGTTCATAGGTTCATAGGTTGGTACTAGGCTATCAGCCCTAGGGCCTATACAAGCCTAGCCATAACAATTCCCTGTCTATTTCTTCCCACATTATTTACTTTCCTGGACCACTGTCTAGCAGGGCGACTGACGTGATCCCTGGGGTGAATTTCCTTTCTCCCATCCAAACGTCAAGGTTCCTCTTGAAGAGGTCCAAAGAGGCACTCTGCTTGACATGTATGGGCAATCTATTCCAGAGTCTGGGGAGTCTCTGGGTCAGGAACCTAGACAAGAATACACATCACCTAGACAAGAATACACACCATAACTGATTGTAGCTCCCATCTGCAGTTAGAATGTCTGGTGCTGGAGAGGGTACATGCTTTCGAGCGCAACGCTGGGGCATCAAGGAGTCAAGATATATGGTTTGGCTCCTAGTCCATTGGCATGAGACACGACTCCTGCAGGCGGAGACTTGGAACCGGTTGGCTCATGAACTCACCAGTGCCACAGGCGTCCCTCGGACTGGTGAGCAGGTCCGTCACCACCATGCAGACTTGAAGAGGCAGAAGCAGGACCTTCTGAACCAGTGGATCCAGAAGGCCCATCAAATGCGAGATGCCCCACTACTAAGTAGGTAGCCATGGAATGCAGTATCTAAGATAAGCAAATATAGTCTAAATAATGTATAGGTATGTCTCAATATCCCTTTATTTACTCCACGGCTGCAGGTGCTCGCGATATGAATCAGCAAGCCTATGCAGATAGGCTGATAAGGCTGCATCACCAGGCAGGTTAGTAAATATTCTGCATGTATTGTTACATGATATATGTGAGTGAGCATGAGAAAAGTGTATAAGCCTAATAATACAGCAATAAAATGTCCTGATTAAATCCTCTGCATGTACTGTTATATAACAAATGTCAGTGAGCCAGAAATTGAGTGTACTAACCCACCAATCAAGCTAAAATAATTCTGGAATACTATCCCTGCATGTATTGTCATAACATATAAGTGAGCAGGCCTGAAAAAAGTGTTGTAACCCATCAAGAAATGTATAATATGTCCTGAATATGTCTTCTGTATGCACTGTAATAACAAGTAAAGGAGAGAGCCTGTAGAAAAGAGTGTTCAATGTAATTAATAAAGGTATAAAATTTGGAGTGTGTCTGTGTCACTTACTTTGAAATGTTGTTGTACCCTTGCAATAATAAATAGTACTGTTGTATTAGGTGCTGTCAACCTCACAGTTGTGCAGTCCCATAGGAAGTGGATGAAAGAAGTGGCAGTAGCTGTGAAGTATAAAACATTCATTCCCTGAATAAATCATCTGCATGTACTGTCACATATCATAAGTCAGATAGGCAGGAATAGAGTGTAGTAACCCATGAATAAAGCAACAACATGTCTGGAATACTATCTCTGCATGCACTGTCATAGATAAAATGTGAGTGAGCCTGTAAAACAGTCTTGTAACCTATCAATAAAGGTATAACATTTCCTGAATGGGTCTATTGTATGTAGTGTAATGCCAAATACAGGAGAGAGCCTGTAGAAAAGAGTTTTAATGTAAATAAGAAAGGTATAATACTTGCAGTGTGTATGTGCCAGTTACTCAGAAATTGTTGTTGAACCCTTGCAGTGAAGAAATGTTACTCTGTTGTAGTAAGTGCTGACAACCCCCAGTAGTGCAGTCCCATATAAAGTGGATGAAGGAAGTGCCACTGGCTGTGAAGTATGCAACAGTCCTAAACAGTTGTGAAATGGCTGACATGCAAAGGTAAATCTGGCACACAAGTAGCCTGTCAAGGTGTTCCCCAGAAACTTAAGTGTGTTACCTGAAAAGTAGGGTTGTGTAGAAAACAAGTGAAAAAGCCATATGAACACATCCAGATGTGCACATACATAAACAAGTCAATTTAATACAAGTATGTAGCAGTAACATCTGCATCCTGGACAGTTACCATGTCAGATATAGGCCAGGTATATCATGAAGTAGCAAAACCAATAACGCAATCAAATGCATGTTGTTTAGTGTAAGAATACATGTAGGGGATATACACCTGCAGTCAATAGGAATGTAGTGTACAGTTAAAGTACTAATAAGATGTTAATGGAGGTTTCTTTTTACACCCTACTCCATGTGCATAAACAATGCAATTCTACACCTCAGTGGGTATGTGTAATCTCATAACATTTGTTGGGACATATGTCCTATTGTTATAAAAAATCTGCACCTACTTTGATGCATGTCCCCTGTTAAAACACCACAATCTTGGTGGCCGTTTGCTACCAATCATCCCTGCATGCTGTTGGAATGTCCACTGTTGTTCAATACATGCATGTGTTATGCATGCTGTTCAACTGTTGTAACCCTGGTGTGTTGGGTTAATGGGAATATTACTCCATGATGTTACAACTAACTTGGAATGCTGTTGTCTATGTTGTAATTAAAAACACCTAATCACAGAACGTATGGGAAGGCCGGTCCCAGCGGACCCACCTGTCCCACCTCAGCTGGCAGTTGCACCTGGCACCAGCAGGTCTGGTGCCCAGCCCGGGCCACCCTCCTCCGTAGGTCCTGTGCCACCTTCGGGTGGAAGAGCTTCAGGGGATGGGTCTCGCCCCCCCTGCAAGCATGGGTGGAGAAGGGCCTCCTGTCACCCTCTGAAAGGTCCGGGTTGTGGTGCATAGGGAGATCCCGCGTTTAGTCGCTGATCCCCTATGCCAGCTCAAGGTGAGAGTGACGCAACTCACGGGTGAGACTGCCCCTCCTAAGCAGCCCCCAGCACAGCGACCCTCGGGTCTGTGAAGGTCCAGTGGTGACTGCCCATGGGTGGGGATATCAGTCCCACTGTTACCATCTGTGGGCTCATGGGCTTGCGATTTCCAAACATCCGTCCCCATCAGTTGTGTTTACCCACCCCATGTGTCATACTCTGCCCCTGTATGTGTCTTGTTTGTCTTGATGGTTTACCTACCCAGTCTACCTCCCCAAATATACATACTTCCTCTACCTCACTTACCACTCTCCCCTGAAAAAAAAAAAAGAAAGGGGCAATCTGTACCTAAAAAAAAATTAAGCCCCATACATAGCATCCCATTTCACACACATGGCCATTGGACATGTACACTGATAATTCTAATTGGCAGTACAACAAACTATGTTGTCCTTACCCCTCTCTCAGGGGTGGAAGGTATCAAATTTCACTCCAAATTTTCAACATATGCACAGCTGTTGCTGGCAAAGAAATGGGCAGCTATGGACCTTCCCTACACCTGTCCTGCACATCCCGAGCTTGTTTTCCTACTGTCTTTCCCTCTCTGTGCCCCCTTTTTCACCACTTTCCTATCTTCCCATTTTCTTTTCTTTTAAAGAAATTAGCGTGGGGGTTAGCGGGAGTAAGCACTTTTAAGCGGTAGTAAGCGTGATTAAGTGAGTGTGCGCATGTGTGAGCTTAGCTAAGCATCGTGCAAACCCACGCAAACCTGCTTACTACTGCTTAAAAGTGCCTTAGTCACTCTATGGCAGGGCCCTTGTTCTGCTGAGCAGCAAAATAAAACAAACCTCCACCAGTCTCGAACCCCAGACCATTGACACAATAGACTGCATGAATTACCACTAAGCCACAGCAAATATACAAATAACTTGATTCTGAAATAAATATATCATGCATTACAATGAGGGAATGTAAATGGAAATTAGGAATGGTATAACACAAACCATTTTCTGTGGGTCTTTACCAGCAGTGGTTGTGGAATTGCATGACATGACTGTTTAAGGAGAACCAGCCATCCTAGCAGGGAATAATGTTACAGTAGCACCTTACAAACACCACACAGTATCACACCAGGATAAACACTGGTCAAAGGAATACAGTGCAATAACCACATTTGTATGGCAGTTAATTGTGTAAGTGAGAAAAAAGTACATACTCCCATGTATCCTGTGTTAGCATTTGGAGGGGTGCGTACATGTCTATACTGAGATGTGTGTACTGGAAGCAGCAACATGCAGGTATGAGTATAACATGCACATAACTGGCTACAACCCTAGCATCAGATAAGTGACATATGCCAACCCTCAGGCTGACACAACGGTGTCCAGAGCAAACAAGAATGGGCCCCACCTTTGAAATCTGAAAGGGCTACACCTACCTAACATAGCATTTTATAGCAGTGGGCTGCAATCACAGTGAGTAATGCAATCACCAAACAGCAGACTGCATGCAATTACTGAATGGTGGGCAGCAACTGGTGCAGAGGCTGTCACATGCACAAGTGCAGATACCTAGAAAAGCAGGCTGTACCTGCAGACCACATATGCAATTATATCATTGCAGGTGTCGTGAGACAGAGAGTGAGAGAGAGAGAGAGACAGAACTAGAGACCGAAGCTGAAATAGAGGGCAAAAACCCAAATCAAACCAGCTAAAAAGAAAAAAGACCGAAGGTGAAATAGAGGGCAAATACCCAAATCAAACCATCAAAAAAAAAAGACCAAAGGTGAAATAGAGGGCAAATACCCAAATCAAACCATCAAAAAAAATAAAAAGACCGAAGCTGAAATAGAGGGCAAATACCCCAATCAAACCAGCCAAAAAAATAAAAAGATACAAAACCGTAACACACGGAGCAGGTAAATACAAAGGTAAGGTATGTAACTCAAATGTATGTGTTGGCATGTTGTAGATGTTCCCGAAGAGTACTCTACACACTGCAAATCATCCATGTGTGGCAGCAGTATGTATCTATCTGTATCTGCACATGTGCATAGGGCAAGGGACATACTGCAACTGTTAGTGAAGGGTGGACAGCTATCTGTCAGTGAATGTTGATATGTGTATATATCCATGTAGGTTGTAGTGTGTGGCCTAGAAGACAGCATGCAGTGTGCTGGAGTGGCCTTAGGTCAACTGGTGCCCTAGGCAAAAGGACCCCACAGCGCCCCACCACACTTCCTGGTGCCCCCATCCTTGTGTCCACATAAATAGTGGAAAAGCACCCCTGCTAGAGTGGCGCCCTAGGTGGCTGCCCAGTAGGCCTATGCCTAAGGCCAGTTATGGTAGTGTTGATATATGTCATGTGGTGGTTAAATGCCGTGGGACAGATTTGTCAGATCTGATGTGTTACAGACAGTGAGGCCTGCTAATGCTACAAGGGCTGAGGACACCCACATCCAGGACACTGTGCAATGTAATCACATACCTGTACATCCCACAACTGTCACAAAAGTGAGATCCCCACCATGAAAGGTGGACTGTGCATGTGCCTATATGTACATCCATGTGTACAGCAATGGATATGTACATGTATGTGTATAGATATGCATATATATAATGTATAGATATATATATATATCTATATATATATATCTATATATCTATATATATATATATATATATATATATATATATATATATATATACATATAGAGTGAGAGAGAGAGACACAGAGACACGGGGTCATATGTACCGCAACAGGTGTGTGGTGAACAAGGCATCGACTGCAGACAAGTGTTGATACTGCAGTGCCATTCCACCTTCCCAAAACAGTGTATCCATTAACTAACACATAGGCAGAAATCTACCTAACAGTGAAGGTGTGATAAGGGAACATGGGACACAGGTGGACAGTAGCCTCCACTGTGATGAAGACAGTGCCACACTACACCTGTAATCTGTCTGTGTGGTATGTGTCATGACAACAGGTGTGTCATCTATGGAAGTATAGGGTAGGGTTCCCCTCTACTCATCACAATGCCCTGTGTGGTATGTACTTCACATGACAACTACACCAGATGAACAGGCCACAGACAGTCCTCCCAAAGGGTAATACTGCCCGAAAACAGATGCCCTATGCAGACTGACTCACAAAACAACTACACTGTATTACATACTGGCCACACAGAGGTGACCTCTGCCAGACATACAGAGGTATGTCACACCCATAGCTGGGTGACAACCACCATGGCAACATATCACAACCCCTGGACAACAGCTACGATAACCTCTGACATGTGTTGTAATGGAGGCCGGAGCCACCCAGCACATCCACCTGGAGCAAGCAGGTAATACACCCTAGCTGTAGACTACAGTTAACTGTATTGTTAGATTATGTGTATGTGAGATGTGTACTGTGTGTTTAGCAGTTCTGATGCCTACTGTTGTGCAATACAGATAGTTTGTATACTATCCCTACACCTGGGACTGTTGTCTGTTGTTGTACTGCAGTTTAGCATACCCACTGTAGCCATGCCACTGTTGTGGCCACTGATGAACCCTTTCATATTCTCGTAGGTCCCTCTGGTGTGACGGCAGGGCAGCCGATCCATGCTGGTGAGTGTGTTATACCTGCAATGTTGGTAATGAAATATGCATGTCATAGGTGAGGTGTAGGCCATGTACACGTAATACACTTACGCATAATGCATGCCATTCATGTTTGCTGTGAGATGTTGCACAGCTCAGTAATGTCAGTAGCTTCCTCAATGACATGCAATACATAGAGCATGACAACCCCTACTGCACATTGGATAGGCATAGTTGCAACACCTGTACACAACATAAGACATTTATCACATGCAGTACACAAAGCCATGCTATATATGGCATAACCACACACCCACTGTAAGGTCACACATCAGTATCCCACATGTCATCCACACACACATGATGTACCTCAGGGGTAGAGGCCTATCATGGGGCTGTGCAACAGTCTTCAACACATAACACAGTCATGTTAGGCAATGCTCCCTACTGGGCACCTCATACACCCATGTACAAAGTGGCTGTGTAATAGTGAATGTATCCACGGCACTGCAGTTCAGGTACAGCATGCTATGTGGTGGTCTGTCACACAGTAGTAGCCATGAGTGACCACAAGATGCATGATGATGATGATGGCACATGGTACTACACCCCATCCAGTTACAGTGACCACAGTACTACACATAGCAGTCTTTGCTGTGCACCTCATTGTTCTGTGTGTGCAAACATATGCACCTATACACACCGTGCATAGCATGTTGTGTGTGTGCTTACATATGCTAGTATACACATTTTGCACAACAGCCACCATCTGTACAAAGAGTCACATATATGTCCTGGAATGCTATTGGGTGAATAGGTCACATGACACACATTGGGTATGTGTGGTGTTTAATGTTGCAGTCATGTAGCATGCCATGTCATGGCTGGCAACAACATATCTGCAATATGTCCCACACGCACCATAACCACTGTGCAATGTCCATGTCATGCATTGGGATTCCTTCACGTCTACATGCACCACTCATCCCATGTCTGTACATTGCATGCATTTGCTACACCTGTACCCACTATTATGTGATATGGACACAGACACTGTCATCACACATGTCAATCTATGTGTCACACAGATGACACATGCAGCCATGGTATGTATACCATTGGGTAATGGTGCACATGACATTGCAGAGCAGATAATACTTGCACAGCAATGTAGTGTCCATGTACACATTGTGTTCCACGGTGTAGCCAATCACTGCACAACTACACACATGCATCAAAACCATGTATAATGTCATTAGAAAGGGCTGTCTACACTTGCACTGCATGGTGTTGAGCAACACATGGTCTGCCTGCTGACACATGTGTGGTGACTGTTTGCCTTGAGATACTGTCACCCACCATCACCCACTATTGTGTATGTGTTGGATTGCTGGTGTGTGTGTGTGTGTGTGTGTGTGTGTGTGTGTGTGTGTGTGTGTGTGTGTGTGTGTGTGTGTGTACATGTGCTGTGGTGAGCAGTGTATTTCTGTGCATGTGTGCATGTGTGCATGTGTTCATGTGTGCATCTGTGCATGTGTTCATGTGTGCATGTGTGCATGTGTTCATGTGTGCATGTGTGCATGGGTTCATGTGTGCATGTGTTCATGTGTTCATGTGTGCATGTGTGCTAACATCATGTACAGATTGTAAAGTGCATTTCCTGTCTTCCTTCCACAGGTGCTGTGTTAGGCGTGGCTGAGTGTAGCAGGGAACCTGATGTCACCGCCACTAATAGTGGAGATGATGAGACATGTATTGTGGCACAGGAAGGTCTGACAGAGTCTGTCATTGGTCCACCAATCGACAGTACACAGCGGTCAACCCCATCTATGCACAAACTCATACTGCCAATACATCCCTCATCACCAATGGCCGTAGCTGAGGAACAGCATACAGTTGGCATTGACCAGGAGAGTGTGGTACCTATGGCACATGCATCCTCTCACAGCAGCCATAGCCAGATTACCAGAATGGTACCACATAGGCGGATGTCCAGGGGTTCTCGGGGAAGCACCACTGGTCGTACTGCCCCTGGCAGACATGCCCCCAGAGGTATTACAACCTCCAGTATGTTCCAGGCTGTAATGCAGGAACAGGCACGTATGGAACGGTACACCCAACAGGGACTAAGGATGCAGAGGGCCCATTACACTGCTATCAATGACAGCATCTGTGACCTTGCCGGTGCCATCCGGAATTACACTGAGGTCATTGATAGCCATTGGAGGGAGACATTAGATGTCCTCCACAATGTGTTAGCCATGAGCCAGGACCATGCGGGAAGGATGAGAGGCTGATGCAGATGCCTGCCAGCAACAGCATCAGCTGACCACAGATCACAGCCGCTCCCGTAGTGGCAGTACCAGCCCCAGCAATGCTGGGGCTGGCCTGTCCATTGACCATCCTACTAGACCACATGCACATGGCGCTAGCCAGTCCCAGCAGGGACATGGGTCCAGTCATCATACCTCTGCCTCTGATGATAGCACCCAGTCAGGGTTGGTACCCGATACTGCCCGTAGCACCATGCTAGGCACAGGTACAGTGTCCGTGGCCGGAGACAGTGATCTGTATGGACTAGCAGGTACAGTCTGTGGCTGTCCCACAACTGCCCGTATATGGCAGCAACATGGTGGAGTTGTGTGCATGCTGACACACACACACATTTACCATACAACTAGGGCTCACACATACACACACACATTACATCAACATTGGCCCATGCAGTACTGTTGTCCCTCACACACACACACACACACACACACACACACACACACACACACACACACACACACACACACACAGACATGCTGATTGGATGGGTCAATGTCGGGCTCTGGCAAACCTACAACACACCCTGTGCATATGATGACACCTGTGCCACCTCCTGTCATCTGTCACATTGATGCAGAAATAGGCTAACATGGTTCTGATGCACAGGGTGACATCATAGCAGTGTAGCAATAGTAGCAAGTTGCCAACAGGAAGGTGTACTGATATCCTTGTAGGTATATCTGAGCAGGCATTATGCATCACAGCTCTGATAGTCATTGTAGCATTGTTTATACCAGTGTTAGGTCTGAGTATGTATTGTCCACCCATGTGCCACTTGGATGAAGTGTACAGTGTTGACAGCATGTGTTAGTGAGTGGACAGTACGTGTGTGATGTGTGCATTACAAATTAGCAGGTGTACATCTGTGAACATGGTGTGTGCGCACTGTCTGCATGTACGTGCATAGTGGACACATGGGATGTGTGACATAACCTGTTCTACACATTGTTAACATCTCATGGTATCTTTCGATGGCCAGTAATCATTCTACTACAGATATGTACTAACATGGGTACACATGTGTGTATGACATGGGTTGGCAATATGCTGTGGGTGATACCATTAATATCTGTCAATGATCTGCAGTCTGGCAGTATACACCACCTCAACAGCATGGCTATAACCAATCATTAGATGATGTCCTGACAAATGACTCAGAGTTGTAGGGAACTCAGTAACAGTTGGAACCTTCCAGTACTATACTATAACAGTAACACCACACGTTCCTGGGACCACACCTGTGTGGCATAAAGACATCTTCGGTACATGCAAACATACTAGGGATATGTCCATCCACATCTGGTAATGCATGCATTGGCCTACACTGCATTCCCTGGATGGGACGCATATCCTACACAAGGGTATCATACAGAGAGATACCTGTTGTCCAATACATGCTGTACAGCAGTACACCATCTATGGCATGGTCATCCACATTTACTATACATACTATCCTGACAGTACCACATAGGTGGTAGCCCTGAACACGTATGTTGGGTACCAATATGTACAGACAGACACGTGTTATGTAATCTGTCCCTTGGTATCCACATATCCATAGGTATTGTGGGGTCCCTTGGTGTTTCACATAACACATTAGGGGCCTGCATGCATATCCAGAGGGCTGGTGCACACCTATCATGACTGTCCATTATTGCCAGTCGTTGTTGTGTATGAACATGTCTGACATATACCCCAGCAATTACCCTCACTCACAGTACGTGTCATGGATGTGTGTGGCAGGGATGTCCTTGGCCATGGGTCACTACATTGGCCGGTCTTAACGCAGACATACATATGTGGCCTATGATCTGAGAAGCAGCGGCACAATCTGTTGAAGGTTACAAATGTATTCATGTAGTATGCAGGCTTCACACCTATGTACTGATTGAGGTCACATGTACACAAATCTATTTGACATGCAGATACCCGATGTGTGCAATGCACATACTGTTTGAAACATATGTCATACCGTAGTAAAAGCAAAGCCCACACTGCATTGACCACCTGTGGCATGCACACACATACTCAGTGTTTACAGGACTCAAACCCCTACCTGAGTATGTTATGACACTAGTGAGATACGCATTAACACGATGAGCTATTTGCTTTACTGGGAGCAGTCTTTTCAAAAGCTCTATTTGTAGGATGCTGACATCATCACACTTGGCAAAGAGGGATTCACCACTCCTAATGTATTTCCACAGTCTCCAAAAAGGCCACTCCTCTCAAAGGCAGTCTTTCACATCTTCACACTCAGCATTTGCAGGATTCAAACCCCTACCTAACTATGTTATGCTACTGGAGAGATATGCATTAACACAGCATGCTATATGCATTACTGGGTGGTTTCTCTTCTCCTTGAATATTTGTAGGATGCTGACATCATCAGACTTTCCAAAGAGGGATGTACCTCTTTTAAGGTGTGTTTCCACAGTCTTCTCCTCTCAAAGGAAATCACACACACCCTTGGCGTTTGCAGGACTCCAACCCCTACCTGACTATATTATGACACTAGGGAGATATGCATTAACACGACGTGCTATTTACTTTACTGGGAGCATTCTTTTCCAAAGCTCTATTTGTAGGATGCTGACATCATCACACTTGGCAAAGAGGGATTCACCACTCCTAATGTATTTCCACATTCTCCAAAAAGGACACTCCTCTCAAAGGCAGTCTCACACACACACATTCACAGGAATCAAACCCCTACCTAACTATGTTATGTTACTGGAGAAATACACATTAACAAGGCACTCTATATGCATTAGTGGGTGGCTTTTGTTCTCCTTGAATATTTGTAGGATGCTGACATCATCAGACTTTCCAAAGAGGGATGTACCTCTTTTAAAATGTGTTTCCACAGTCTCCTCCTCTCAAAGGAAATCACATACTTACACCCCCCCACACAAACACACACTTGGTACTTGCAGGACTCAAACCCCTACCTGACTATATTATGACACTAGTGAGATATGCATTAACACGATGCGCTATTTGCTTTACTGGGTGCATTTATTTCAAAAGCTCTATTTGTAGGATGCTGACATCATCACACTTGGCAAATGTGTTTCCACAGTCTCCAAAAAAGCCACTCCTCTCAAAGCCAATCTCACACACATACATACATACACACACTCAGCAATTGCAGGATTCAAACCCGAACTATGTTATGATACCAGTGAGATACGCATTAACTCGATGAGCTACATGCTTTACTATCTGGTCTCTATTCACATGCTATGTTTGTAGGTTGCTGACATCAGACTGGACATGGTTATGTATGTGCACGTAGTGTTATGCAATCCCACGAATGAACCTTGTGGGTCAACAGGTGTTAACATCTTGAACAGGAATACACAATTCATACCTGGTGTGATCTATCTTTGGAAATATTACCATTCCTTCATATGACAATACATATTCATGCACGGATTGTAGGTTTTGTGGATACCACATGTGTCTGTGATGTTGGTAAAGGGCTATTCAAGGTCTATGTGGGACCTGTGTTGCTCCTGTCAGTGATGTTTGTCCTGGGTGGCTGCCTTGCAAGATATGTAGCAGGTTTGGGGAACATGATGTGCTCATTAACATACCACAGATGTTTGTGTTGTGTGTTTGTCAGTTTACAATATCTCTGTTCCTGGCTACAATCATGATGGACTCCATGGACTAGCATTTCAGACTTTGTAGGCTTATAGGAATATAGTTCCCATGGTGTGTTGTGCACCAGCACTTGTGGGGTGTGCCACATGTTGCTGTAACACATTCAATGGTGCAAGATCCTGTAGAGAGTGTGAGGCTCAACAAACTGTTCGGGTGCAGTGTCTGTCCTGTCGTTCACTTATGACACATATGGGGAAACATTGTTATCCACGTGATGGGATTCATTTGGCATTGTGGGGACCAGTTTACACATTCTACATGTGATATCTCCTGGTATGATGTTAGGGCCCTTTGTCACTGGGAAGTGGGTATGTATGTATAGGCCTGTCTGACAGGATGTTGACATTGTCAGTCAGGTACAGTTGACCCTGACTCAGGACATATATGACTGTACATCAGTATTTCTGACCTAGCTAAAGGAGGTGTAATGCTTCTGTCTGTACTCCTTTGCAGATAATCTTTCCACAGCAACAACAAACCTGAACACTAAAACCCTGTTATACTCTTTTACACACTTGACACACTACTGATCCTTTGTGATCAGTCGACAGTGTATGTCATCATCATATCCTGGCATGTCCAAAGGTCGGTTTTGTGTGTACTCTCCAGTCCAGCTGGTGCATATTGGAATTCTGACGCAGTGTTACAACTGCCTTATGTACACAGGTAACACTGTCCTCCTACCAACAAGCTCAGATATCTGTGAGAGGTGCAACTGTATAGACGGACAGGAGGCTGAGCTCTCCCAAGCCATGAGTGGCACAGTCTATCAGGTGGTGAAGGTAACCACACACACCACAAATACAGTTACACATGCACCGATGACAACAGCAAACCGTATACATTGATACTCAATGACATACTTGGAGCATCTAAATGTACTCTGCCTAAGCAGCTGAGACATCCAAAGCAGACACACAAACAACTGCTAACACACAACCATATACACATATCATCACATAGTTCACAAAGTCATTGTGCCACACAGTCACTGCCCTTAGGCCTACACAACACACCTCATACAACTGTATTAGGTGAGTGTAATTGTCGTTCACACTGACATCCCACTCACCAGGCTGAACAAGGTCACTTTGTCCTGTGTGTCGGGTGCCAGGATATGCCACATGACACATGCACTGTTGTCAGTCCACTGCAAGTACAAATATGGCTCCATCATTGAGCATTCCGGTGTGTAGACCCTCAGACGTTCCTCCCTGGACTACATGACAAGAGACATAGAGGGGCTCTCTGATCATGTAGGTCAGGACAGTATGACCCTGACCTTGTGTAGCATCTTACCCTCACCAAGTACTATGTCACAGTATACAGATGACATGATCAGTTTTAACAGTTGCCTAACATATTGTTGTCATTCACAGGGGATCCAGTGTCTCTCAGCCTGGGATTACATGCTCAACATGCCATGTACATTCACTATGGATGCCATGCAGCTGTCACCCCTAGGCTTTCACAGACTGCCTTAGGCTCTTGACACACACATAGTGGCTGTTTGAAGTGAGGGTCAGATGACATAACAACAGCCATAGACGTTACAGGGTACAGGAAACAGAGAGTGATGGTGCTCAACAACTGATGTCTAACCCTCAGAATGCATGCACTCAGGACTCACATCAGTATGGAATCTGTTGATATATGTGCAGTAACAAACACCTGGTTCAGGCTCACAAAAGCACAGCAGCACTAACATGTTTTACGTCATACCATGGTTTTTAGACACAGGACTCTGACTGGACAAAAACAATAGGGGGGATTCCATATACATCATTCATAAACACACCTCCAGGTTGGTAGCAGTACACAAAGCATTGGGGAACATACATGTGCAACTGAGAGTGGTCAAAACTGCATTTCAGTGTATAGACTGTCACAGACCACACTCCCAAACATGTGCACAACAGTCATTATTCCTGGGAACACTGGGGAATGTGAAGGTCTCACCAAACACCATTATATTGTGTGACTTCAAATACACAAACATTGACTGGGCATATATACTACTCAAGCAGTGACACCCTTGCACAACAGTTGCTAAGATTGTTGCACTCAAATGCTAGGGCAGACCTGGTCACCACACCCACAGGGGGGTTATACATGTGGTACCTGATCATCACACACATGGGGACTCTATGTTCCAAAACAGAGGTATACCTGTAATTGTTAAGGTCGGAACATACATTCATCTCACTAGACATACATATCCCATACACACACACATCCTATGTGATCTCAGTGACATATTTCTCATGAGCAAACATCACACTTGTACAAACTGAGGTGGTATCCCTCAATGACCCTGGGACAGTGTTAATTATGGCTCAGACAACTACATACTTTACAAGTACATTCTATGGACAAATACTGGAATTCATGAATCATGCTATCCCAGATAACTACAAGACTCACTCCTCCAAAGGCAGGGGACCTGTCTACTGGACCACGGCCATTACTGAGCTGTACATGGACAGGAGGAGGCTACTACATTATAGAGCACAATCACAATCTGGAAGGCATCTCTGATCAGTACTATGGTATAGCTACGATCAGTTGTTGATTCATCTAAGGCCCACTTCTAACTGACACTTGCAACAGGCACTGTGGACAATCACAAGGCCTTATTTAGTTATGTCAGGGACCTGTGTGGGAACTCACAGATATGCTGTGAGTTACTGCATAATTACAAATGATACAGTGAACCCACTGACACTGCAAACATCCTGGACAACAGGTTCAGTGGGAATGTTTCCCCACCATCACCCCTGCAGTGCACATGTCCATCACAACAGGGTGTAGCCTCCCTGACATCACAGATGAACATGTGTGTGCTGCCCTCTCCATAGCAGACAACACAGCATCAGTGGGACCAGATAGTGTCCCAGACTGTGGTATACACGAGATTCATGACAAACTTCACACTCACATTATGTCACTGTTCAGTATCACAGTTACTACAGGATGTGTACCCATGGAATGGCGTACAGCTATGGTGTACCCGCTACACAGTGCTGGTGCCACAATTGACCCTGGACATTATCACAATATATGTCTAACTATCCTGGTCTGCTATGCTATGGAGTGTATCATCATGGAACACATACACATACACATTGTGAACCTAAAGACACTGGATCCTACACAATTTGGTGTTGTTGTGGGCATATCTTGCCTCTTGCAGATGTTTGATGTCTTTAAACAGTTAACAGGTCCATAGATGTACACAGGGTTGTCCACACAGCCTACCTGGAGCTTGCACACCACTTCTACACAATACCCCACTTGGCCATTACACATTAGATCACCGGATTCAATATCTACACATATGTCACAATCTGGATTGCTAACTGGATCATGGATAGCACACACATGTTCAGTATTGCAGGTGCCATGTCTGACTATACACCAGTTACACGTGGCATCCCACAGGTCTCAGTCCTGGGACCTCTCTTGTTCTGTATATAGTTCTGATACATACTGGCTAACACAGGAGGAATATGGATGACCATGTTTGCAGATGACTGCAAACTGTGTGCCATATTTGACTCCACAGCTGGCACAGGCATCCTCAGAAAGGGTCTGACAGAGATGGCTGACTGGTGCCAGAGCCACGGCCTACAGCTACCTTACTTTAGATACATAGTCATCACCTTTGGTAGTAACATCGTGCACACACATTACCACATAGGTGATGATACATCATGTACAGTGTGTGTGGTTTGTGATTTGGGGACATGAATACTTAGTACTCTTGCCTTTGACATTCACGTTGCCAATGTTGTTGGACACACCTTCTATTTAGGCAACCTTATCCCATACAGTTTTACATCCAGATCAGGTGAGGTCATTGTGACCCTGTAGTTATCTGACACATGCTTGGATACAATGGCCCATTTTGGATGTACCTTACCCAACACCTGCAGCAACTGGAATGTACACAAATTTACATACCAAGTGGATCTAGGGACTCACACAGATGGTATGCACAGTTTGGCTATGGTGACCCCAGCTCTCCTCAGTTGCTTACTGCCTACTTGGATGCAGTCTGTGCCTTTTCTTTGATGCCATGTCCATCACAGCATTGATGGACAGGCTCCATGTGAGGATATCAAAGCCCCTTACAGCTACATGCTCCAGGGACAGGTACATGAGCAATGATGTTAATAGGACATGCTGGAGGGGCATATTACCATCACAGAGGCTCCACTCACTCGGGAATGTGATCACAGTACCACATATGCACAGACCCACGCTGAACACCTACAGGTGACATCTTCACAGGTGGACGGGTGATCATATGTTTAGCCCTGGGATATGTTATGGGTCCTTGATAGACAGAGGCAGAATGAAATGAACATATGTGAGATATTTTGTGTGACCTACTATTGACAGGCACAGTCTACTGATCTAGCGTGATTGCAGACTACAAACACACTGTGCCTAGGCTTCTACATACCCTAGGGCAGATAGTCTGTCAACCTCTGAACCTATGCTAATGTTCAGGATGCACATTGTTCAGTGATGGTACTGATTGCAGGTTTTGTTTCTTCTTTGCTTTACCACTTCCTATGAACAACATAGGTTTCTGCATAACATATTTGATTATGACAGTATTTCACTATTTTATATTGTGTCTGTTGTTATATCACTGCGTGCACATGGTGGATTGGTGAATAGTGCGAGGTTCCTGAGTTGACACTTGCAACTGTGGGATATGTGTGGCCCACTGCTGTACTCAAACTTGACCTAAGTGTGTGAGCATGCCCAGTTCAGACTTTCAGTGTTTTGTTGCCTGACATTTGTCTCATAGTTTCAAGTGTGTGAGCATGCCCAGTGTGACCTTGTAGTATGTTGCTGTCTGAGGTCCACTACGTTTGTTGATGTGTGTGAACATTACCAATATTAACATTTATACTATATGTGTGTTGAATATCAGGTTCTATTATTACTGCAGGCCTCACCTTTGTGTCTTGACTCAACAGGGATTATACTATGCATGCAAGGTTTCCATTAGATACTTAGCATTGACTTATCACCATTTTCTCATGCAAGCTGACCATTGACATACTGTCATGGTTTAGTGGTTCTGTACTCTGACTATAGTGCACTGTATCCTGGATTTGAGGACTGTCACTGCTTCATATTTTCATACATGGCAGAACAGACTGCTTCAAGAAAAGTGAAGCAAATATGAACTTGTTAACCTGCTTTTGATGAACTATACCCACATTTGACCAGACTTGCACAACATTGCTCAATGTTGCCCAACATTACTGGACAGTGCACAATATTGCTGAACATTGCCTGTAGTTGTGCTACTTAGTGTGTGCAATTTTGTTCACATATACTAAATAGTGGTGAGAGCTGTTTAGCAGTGCTTTATATTGCTTAACACATAGCAATCATGCCTCAGGTGGTGCTGCAGGGCTGCCTATGTCGGATGCACATTTTACACTCCCTATATATGTTTGTTAACAGGTAGTGTCAAGTTAGGCATTGTTTTTACTATATGTGCAAGTTGGAGAGAGGTATCATTTCCAGGGTTCCTACTGAGCCAGTGTATATGCTATGCGTTGCCTCTTTGCCAAGGCCAAAGCATACTGGGCATGCCTCCTTCTGCCTACTGGGGCAGGCTCAGGTTGTTCCTCATAGTCAATCTTTGCCTGTGATGGCCTTGGCAATGGTGGGGGGCTGTTGTGCCCGGCCCTATGCTGCTCCTGCTGCAGCTGTATTCGCAGGATCATATTGTGTAGCATAGCACATACCATGACTATTTGGGTACATGTAGTTGGTGAGTAATGCAAGGCTCCACCAGATGTGTCCAGGCACCGGAACCGTGACTTGAGCAGCCCAAGCACACGCTCGATTACATTTCGTGTTTGTGCGTGTGCCTCATTATGGCATTCCTGTTCAGGTGTGTGTGCATTTCTGATGGGTGTCATCAGCCACGGCTCGAGTGCATATCCAGCATCCCCCACTAGGTGACCATGAGGGATGTCCCCATTGGCAAATGTCTGGTACAGCTGTGTGAGATGCCAGATGTGGGAGTCATGGTAGCTTCCAGGGCAGCCAGCACACACATTCATTATTATGCCCTGGGCATCACACATGACCTGGCAGTTGAGGGAGGGGTAACCCTTGCGGTTATAGTAGACCCTACCCCACTCACCGGCTGGTGCTTTGATGCAAATGTGCGTGCAGTCTATTGCACCCACTACCTCAGGGTATTCCGCTATTTGCTGGAAGAGATGCATATTGCTGGCCAATACCTCACGGGAATTGGGGAAATATACATGACCACCGACATGTGCTGCCATGGCATTCAGGAACTGGTGCAGTACCCTAGATGCTGATGCCTGTGAAATCCCTATCATATAGCCAGTTGGTCTCTGGAAGGTACCTGTTGCTAATATTCTTAGGCCAACACATACCTTGGTTTCCACTGGGATGGGTTCCCCTCTGTTGGTTCTGTGTGTGAGGTGTGGCCTGCACAACTCAACAATTTGCTGCATGAGGTCTCTGTCCACTCTATAGCGCTCCACTATCTCCAGCTCATGTAGCCCCTGGTAGGTTACCCTAGGCCTGTACACTCTTCTCCGTCTCCTCACTGTGGGTTGCTCAGCAACATTTGCATTGTCACCACCCTCAGCATGTTTCATATGTTGCCTTATGACAGCAATGGCAGCCTCTAACATTTCTTTGTCTCAGTGAAGTTTGTTCAGTTTTCACTTCTATTAGCTTACTGCAGTGTTGCAGTGTGTCTGAGAAATACATACTGGAATGTTTTTGGCTGGGTTTTGAGTGCTAGGCTGGGCTGGGCTAGTGTAATGCCTGTGTAATTGCCTGATTCAGATTGTTTTCACCTGCTAGCTCTGCTAGTACTCCCTGGTTAACTTCCTACTATTTGTTGTGCTTCCTTTTCCCTTTCTGTTTCCTCAGGGGGCAGCGCCGCGCAAACAAGCACAAACACACACACACCAGCTCACACGCACGCACACATGCTTACATGGACTACAACTTGCTTATTCCTGTTAAAACGCATGCACACCGGCACAAACACGCTTACAACTGTTTACACGGCCTTACATATGCTTACTCAAGCCTACACACGCACACATGCTTACATGCGCACACACTGTCTTACTCGGGTTTTCTGGTGCACACACGCACACATGCACGCTCAGCAAGAAACTGTGGTGTTATCCACAGCATACACCTTCAATTTCTTGACTTTACCTGGCCTACCTGTTGACACACCTCTTTCACTATTATGTAAATGTAAGCTGACACATGTTGCTCTGCTCCAATGAGCTGCACTCCTTTCATACATACCCCCCCTCGTGATGTCACCTATCTTCTACTCTGTTACTCCCCTTATCCTACTCCTACACTCCACTGACTGTGCTCATTTGCTATGTGAACTTGCGATTCACTATCATAACTCTCATTTGCATAGGATTGCCTACTAATGCTTAGTTACATCTCTTAGACTGAGCTTCCCCCCTTAGCAACCTCTACTCAGTGGCCATGTTGTCTTCAGCCTGCCATTCCCTTGCATTGTAAATTCATTTTAGCTATGAAATCCTCATTTGTGGATCTTAATTATTAATTTTCTGCTTTTTAGGGCGTAGTGCGTTTGCGTGGCACTGCACTACTGTTAAACCCCGGAAATCGGGATTAAAAAAAAAGTTATTTTATTTTTAATTTGCATCACTTCCCATTGGCATGCTTCCTCCTGTGAATGCATGCTTTTTTTACAGCTGACACGGCTCAGTTTTGCTATTTGCAGAACCGTACTCCGTTATCAACTGAGTACATTTCTGCAGAAAACACTATTCCTACTCGGACAGGTTCGGATTTCCTGGATCGCAAATGTACCTCATTTGCATGGCTTTCGCCTGCAATTGAGGTAATTTGCATATCCCAGCCCTGTCCGTGTAGGACTAGTTTAGAGAGCTCAGTTGCACGCCCCTGTCGGCTGTTCCTGGATCGCTCGGCGGACATGTTGGCTTGTTGGAGTCTTACTCTACTCTTAGACTCCGTGCAAGCCTTCATGAATCTGGCCCATGGTTTTTTAATTAATCCTATAAAGTTTGGGGAGAAACTGTATTTTTGCAGAGCTTTAATAAGATATGGCCAACTTAGGGAGTCAAAAACTTTATCTATATCAAGGCTTAAAATAGAAAGCACATTTTTTTCTTGTTTGCTAAGTCTATTAAGGACAGTAATCTAATTACATTGTCATGTACCTTTTGTTTTTGATAAACCCGGTTTGGTCTTCATGAATTAATATTGAAAGAATATTATTTAATCTGTCTGTTAAGATAGACATGAATATCTTGTAATAAATGTTAAGCAAATAAATTGATTTTCAAGATGTCATCAGGTAAGAGTTTGTAAAACTCTGGAATTAGAACATCTAGCCCTGGTGCCTTTTTTTGTCTTAAGATTTTTTTATTTGTTCCTTTAATTCTTTAAAGGAAAAGGGTTTGTCTGTGTTATTAATATTGTGTTTAGATAGCTTATTTTGAATGTTATTAGCAAGAAAGTTGTCCATACTTTTTTATCACTTTTTTTAGATGAGTTATTATTAATATTCTTATAATGGTTTTTAAAACATAATAATGTATTTTTTTAGATCTGTAACTTTAATAGTCTGATTATTTCTAGTGTATATTATTTATTTTATATGACTTTTTTCATTTAAATATTTAGATCTAATTGCAATCCTGTGCATACTCTTGGGATTATTTGAGTAGGATTGTAATCTGATTTTTTTCCAGATTTATTGATATTTTATGCTGCATTATATCCTGATATTCTGTGTTCAGTTTATATATGTCAGCTAGTGCAGATTTGTCATTTGATGTAAGTTATAGTTTTAGTCCATCAATTTCTTTTTGTATGTCTACCAGTTTTTATCCTACTCTTTTCTTTTATTTATATACCAACTTTTGACTTTATCATGTAAGACTACCTTTAAAGTGTCCCATAGGATAATATCTGAAACCTCTCCATTATTATTGACATCTAGGCAGAGCTTTATTTCATCTAGAAACCATTCTTTAAATTCTTGCACTGTTACTAGATAAGGAGGTAGTCTTTGGCAGAAGTTTAAGGGGTCAGTATTAAGTGTTACATTGGAGATGATAGCATTGTGGTCAGACATAGCGCATGATGTCAGCATTACATTATCAGTTTTGGCCAGTAAAGGACTGGTTACAAAGTCTATGTCTATGTTGGGCTGTGTACAAACTCTGTAAGAGTAGTGAGAATACTTCAGGGAGGATAATATTTTTATACCATCAATGTCAATTATATTTCTGTCTTTTATGTAGTTGTTCAAGTGCTTGACAACAGGGTTCATCATGAAGGGCTTAGAGCTTGTGGTATCTGTAGAGGACAAGATACAATTAAAATCACCTCTTAATAGTAACTTACCTTTAGACTTTAATGTTATGGTGTCTAAATGTTTCTTCACAGTTTTAGTCCCAATACCCAGTATCCAGTAGGTGTTTGCAAAACTATACATATTTTTTCTAATTTTAGTTTGACTAAAGCAAACATACCATCATTGCTTGAGCATGAATCAGCTATTTCTGGAATTCTCATTGATTTTCCTGTGTAAAGTTAGGACACCTCTTCTTTTGTGGTTGCAGTTTGAACTTACCAAAATCTTATAATCCTTAAAGGTTAATTTGTTTAGTTCTTCTGTTACTAAGTGGGATTCCTAAATGAATGCAAAATCCACTTTATGTAGCATTAAATATTTGTTGGCACTACTCCTTTTCATAGGGTTGTTCAATCCATTGACATTAATAGAGATAATGTTAAATATTATCATTTGATGGAGACTGCTATTATAAGTAAAATTGAAAAGTTCTCTTTAGTTCGTTATGACAAATACATTTTTTAAAACTGTAATGGACAATTTAAAAACTCTAAATTTGGAAATAAAACTGTATATTTTAATAACCTTCTGCGTGGATAAAGTATATCCAGGCTTACTATATCTCTCATAGAAGCCACAAGCTAACCCTCTCATGATATATAGTGGAAATTCCTAGCTACTGCAGGTTAATAGCAAGCAGAAGGGAAAATGCATGTACATTAAAAACATACAAAAGGAAAAATTCAATTTAATATACTATGTATGCATGAACTAAGAACATGAAGCTGTATACAATTTATTAAAATTCTTTTTATCTAAACAAACTAAACATTGTCAAAGGACAAGTGAGTCGGGCCTCAAGGATTGATACAGATGACATGCAATTTGAACAAGAGTTAGTTAACCTAACAGGTTACTTTGAGCAGAGAGGCTATGGGAAGAATATGGTGAGGAATGCTATAGACAACAGTAAGGTGTATAGGCAGACCAAATATAGACCCTGGCTCAAAAGGCAACAGGATCTGACTTCCGCAGAGAACATGCAGGATGGCCCACTATTGAGAGGTACCAAGATGATGTTCACCTATGGGAGCAATATTGGTGACATCTGTAAAATTGTCAACAATAATTGGAACATCCTCACCAGTGACATTAATTTAAAGGGGCTAATTGATAACAGACCCTATTTCCAATATAGAAGGAATAGGAATCTGAGTGACCTTTTATGTAAAGAGAAATGTTTTCTTGAGAACAGGCCCTTTAAGAGTATGGCAGGGACACTTCCATGTGGCATGTGCAAAGCATGCAGCTACATTAATAAAGAGGTCAATTTCTCACATAGAGCAACAGGTAAAAATATTGTTTTTAAAGGTAGATACATGGGACCCTAATGTGGTCTACTTGGCAGAATGTACAAAGTGTCCAAGTTTCTATGTGGGAATGACCACAAATATGTTTAAGGTAAGAATCCTACAACATCTAGGAAGTATAAGGAATAGAGATGATAGCAATGCTCTATTCAGGCATATATGTAAACATCCAACACACAGTTTCTCTTTTAGAGTAATTGTTAATGTCAGATTGAATAACCGGGGGGGGGGGGGGGATGTCAGGTTGCAGACAGCTTTGGATGAAACCAAATGGATTATAGAATTAATGGCACACATACCCCCTGGCCTTAATGATGTTATTCCTTTAAAACCTACACTTCTGAAAAGGCATGTGCTTCATTAATTTAGAAGGAATTCATTGGTTAATCATTGTATAAAAAGAAGACGTATAGAGTGTTTGATGTCTGATGAAGGGTGTAACCCGAAAGCGCTCACTTCTTCAATTTTACTTGTGTCCAGATTATTTTGTTTTTAAGTTTTTATTAAAAAGATTTCATTGAGAAGCAGCAGTGTCCTGCCACCTTTCTTTCTGTACATTAAAAACATACAAAAGGAAAAATTCAATTTAATATACTATGTATGCATGAACTAAGAACATGAAGCTGTATACAATTTATTAAAATTCTTTTTATCTAAACAGACTAAGAAAAATTGATTAATCCTAATAATTATTTGTTGCTATGAGTAAATACAGAGCTGTAATGTCATTAAAGCAGACAGGAAAAAAAGATCCATTTAAAACTGTCACTGTCAGAAACATATTTGTAATTCTTATTTAAATATAAATGTAATTCACATTAAATAAATCACTATTTACAGTAAAACATATGCTTATAAGACTTTCTAACTGAATAAAAACACAGTTCAAATGATTATTTTTGAATTTGATTGGCTGTTAGAGTTCAGTGACGAGAAACAGGTTCAGAGGTCACACCTACTTCCTGGAAGACAGCATAGATTGTTTCTCATAAGTCTGTGAGCTAAGTGAAGCCTTTAGAAGCTTGAGTTTGTCAAAGAAGTTGTCAAAATTCCATCAAAAAAGTAAGTAGTCTGGAATTTTCTAGTGAAGTAGAACTTTTAAGCATAACTTGTAAAATGATGAATATTTAAAATAAAGGCTCCAAATTACCAGCCGTACACAGCTATAAGCTATATTAGCTAAATGGAACCCATTGCAAAAGATCAGTTAAGTAGTAAATGTATATATAATAAAATGTCACCACTCACCACTTTCTTTTTAACTACTTAACAGTAACACAGAAAGCATTTCTATCTCCTGAAGTCCTGGAGTGATTAAATGCTATGACACTAGGACTAAAACAGAAAGGGAAGGCACATACATGAAGAAATAAGTATAGGATATAAAAGAAATATTTATAAATATACAAAATGAGTAGGTGATTTTATACCATTCCACTAGTGCTATGCCATGCATATAAAGAGATAAAAGTATAACACAGTAGTTTGCAATTGGATAAAATTTCAATTTACTTGAATTTTGAGTAATATATAGTATTTATAAAGTTAGCACTGTTGTGGGAAAGATAATAGGAGAGAAAGAAAGAAGTTACATTACCTTCTGTATATGATTCCTCATTATTTAGAAGGGAGAAAACAAATGCTTGCATGAAATGTGAAGTTATGTATAATCATTTGTCTCTGGGTTTATTTTTTCTTTAATAGTACACTCATTTTTTGAAGCTTGTCTTTTTAAGTTCATTGAAGAATCCATGGGTTCAGTGTGACTTAAAAGGTTCTTTTTTTGGACAAATGTGGGTGCTACTTCAAGAGAGTCAAAAGTTTTTTTTTTCCTTCTGGCACGGATAGTCTTATTCTTGCTGGGAAAATGAGTTGTGCTTGGATTCCTTCCTTTTTAATGATTTTATTAGAGAGACACATACTCTTCTTTTGAACATTACGAGGGGAGAAAAGTCATTGTCAAACTTGATAGTTTGATCACCAATTTTTAATGGTGCAAGGGACCAGGCAGTTCTTAAAACAAGCCCCCAGATTTACTAATCTTCTGTGCAGGACTAGTCTTGTCCTGCATGGAAGCGGCAGTTTTGGAGGAGGACGGCAGCGTGCCATGCTTATTATGGAAGGCGCGCTGCCTGAACTCCCAATCCTATACGGAGCATGGACGAGTGCAGGGGGGGGTGTCTGACAGCAGAGCTCTCAGAATAAACACGTCCCTGCAAAGTACAACAGCAAAAAGTGTAAATAAATGAGTGAAACCGCTCATAGGTGTCCGCATATCCCCACCAACAGTCCCCCATGTGTACAACAGCAACAGGACAGAAAAATAAAAATAAGAAACCCCTTTATTTTATTTTTAAAACTCAGAGTACAGCTAACTGTAGGTGCACAGGTGTGCCTGTCGCCTAGCTATGGTTAAAGCAGTTTAAAAGACTGAAGAGGATAACAAGGAAGTCTGTATATGAACATTTTTTTTTGCATTTATTTGCTGTATAATCTACTAAATAACATTTAAATGTGAACTGGAGTACTGCATTAAATGCACATGTGACGTGTCAGTGTCATAATGAATAAGGCACTAGTAAGCAGGTATAAGTACAAATAAGCAGTAGTAAGCATATATAAGCACTAGTGAGCGTGTTTAAGTGCGTTTGCGCGGGGGGGAAGCATTGCCTACACAGATTAAGCAAAGTAGAAGCAAAATGAGTGTAAGAAACTGTAACCAGAGGCTAGCATTACTTAGCTCCATGCAAACCTGCACACACCCGCTTACAACTGCTTTAAAGTGCCTTAATCACTCTGTACCCAATAGCCCATGTTCTGCCCAGCAACCAAATAAACAGCTTTTGTAGGGCTCGAACTCAGGGCCCTGTACACCACGGTCACAGTAGTTAAACACTAAGCCATCATAGCAATGCATATTAATGAGGTATCAGCAAACTAATCCTCACCACAGGAAAATCAAACCAAACATGTGAACTGAATCTATGTACAGTGTGATGTTGTATAATCTGCCACAGAACATAAATATGGGAACTGGAGTACTGCAGTAAGCATCGATTTGAGGTGTTATTGTAATAAAGTGTAGAAGTCCCCAGGACCCCATACAGTGTATGTACACATGAATCACAGATACTAGACACATATATAACCTGTAATGAATAATAAATCACTGCCAAAAGGCAAATATAGTGCTAATTAACAATTAAGCAATGCTAACTGCAGCACAGCTCAACTTAGTAAGTGTAAGCAATGTGTAGGGGGAGCCAATTCAATCTAACTAGTGGTATACCTCTTTAAGCACTGCCAACCTTAGGTAAGCAGGTGTGCCCATAGCTTAGCCTTTTCAAAACCGGCCAATCATGGAAAAGTGCAGGAAATCAGCTGTATTTAAATCCCACAGGTGATAATATTTCCCATAACTGGTTGTAGCTTCCTACTGCAGGCAGAATGGCTGGTGTGGGTGAAGGCACTTGATTTAGAGTGCAGTTCTAGGTCATCCAGGAGTCAAAATTCATGGTCTAGATCCTGGTAAAACACCATGAGCAGAGACTACTGCAGGGCCAGTACTAAGGCTCGTAGTATAAAACGGAGGCCTGGGACAGTCTCGCCCATGACCTCACCAGTGCCACAGGTATCCCCTGGACTGGTGAGCAGGTCAGGCACCACCATGTTGACCTGAAGTGGTGGAGGGGGGATGTACTAGAACAGTGGATCCAGGAGTCTCAGAAGATGCCTAATGCCACAGTACTAAGTAAGTACTCATTCTACTTAGTTAATAATTGCCTAGCTTGTGTATACTATGGATAGGTATGGCTAAATATCACTGTAATTCTCTGACAGCTGCAGATGAGCGGGCTGCCAACCAACAAGCCCATGATACTAGGTTGCAAAGGCTGCATCGCAAGGCAGGTTAGTAATCCTTCAGCATGTACTGTTATAACAAATAAATATAAGAGCCTCAGAAAGTGTCATACCAGTAGAAATAAATGTGTAATATTCTGTGAATAAAGGTATAACCCCTGGAGTGCTTCTGTTTACTCTTCTGTCATATGTTGTTGAACTGTTGCACACTATAAATAGTACTGTTGTATTAAGTAGTGTTGCCCACACTGTGGTATGCAGATAAAATGTGTATGAAGTTCTGTATAATAATATTGGAAGTGCCAAGAGGTCAGTTATATTGTACAAGTGAGGGAGACTTACACAGAAAACAGTAGAAAGTCTCACATCAATTCCCTGATAGCACAGTGTACTGTGATGTTAAGTGTAATTTTATTTGTCAAACACAGCAGGGGTTTGAATCCCGGGAGTGCTAGCAAGTTGTATGCATAATCGTACCCCACAACTGTACAGATTTTGTTACAATGTTCAGATAGAAAGCTGTATGCATAATTACACCCAACTGTACAGAATTTGCTAGAAAGTTCAAATAGAAAGTTGTACGAATATTCATACCCCACAACTGTTCCAATCTGTCCAGCATGTCCAGATAAATGGCCCACATCACCAGCCTGGTACCCTGTTCCCCTGAAAAATCAGTGTGATGATCCAAGAAACGTAGGCAGCTGTTAATGACATATAACTGATAGTCAGCCATGTACATACTCAGAGAATGTATATAAAAACAAACCTGTCATTCTAGCACCTCACCTAAAGTGTATGAGAGCAATTCTCAACATATGTTGCATTAACACCTGCATCCTGTCATGCCTGTATGTAAGACACAGGTCACATGTATAATAATCTATAAACATACAAGTGTACAATATAAGGCCATTGGGTAGTGTAATACATGTAAGGGAGAGATCACTGCAGTGACTAAGAATACTGTGAAACCTACAAGGATATATAAGTTGTTAATTGAATCTCTCTCTCACCCCTACCATATGTGCAAAAATAACACAATGACACACCTCAACTGGTATGTGTACACTCCAAACTTATGTTGGGACATATGTCCTAATGGTTTATAAATATTCACATTTGTTTCTATGCATGTGCCATGTTAAAATGCACCCATATTGGTGGCTTGTTGCCATCAATGAAACGTGCATGCTGTTGTAATGGCCACTGCTGTTCCATATATGCATGTGTTCTGCTTGCTCTGCAACTGCGGTAAATCTGGTGTTTTGGGTTAATGGGAATACCTATGCATGCTGTTATAACTAATCCCGAATGCTGTTGACTATTACTAACACATATCTGTCATAAACCTGCTACAACTTTGCTCATATGGGAAGGTTGGTCCCAGTGGACCCACCTGTCCCACCTCATCTGGCCATGGCACTGGACACCAGCACATCTGGGGCACAGCCTGGGACCTCCTCCTCTGTTGGTCCTCCGCCACCTTCAGGTGGAACCACTGCAGGGGATGGGGCTCGCACCCCCCATGAGCGGGCGTGGAGAGGAACATGTCACCGTCTTCAGGTCCGGGCCATGGTGCATGGGGAGCTTGATATGGAGTTTTGAGACTGGCTATGCCAGCTTGAGGGCCAAGTGGCACAATTAAAGAGTGAGCCTGCCATTCCTACACAGCTCCCAGCACAGCCACCTTTGGGGTCGTGAAGGTGCAGTGGTGACTGCCCATGGGTGGGGACCACAGTCCCACTGTTTCCATTTGGGGGCTCTTGGGCTTGCGACTTCCAAACACCCCTCCCCATCCAAGGTGTTCCCCCCCACATGTGTCATATACTGCCCCTGTAGGCTGTCTTGTCTGTCTTGTCTGTCGTCCTATGCAACTTATCCTCCCTGAGTGTACCTACTCTCCTTCCCCAGCATCCCACTCTCACCTTAAAAAAAGAGCAATCTGTTCCCAAAAAAAAAAAATCATGCCCCATATATAGCTGTCCACCTTGCATACATGTCCACTGGACACATGTAATCTGGTCTAATTGGCATCACAACATATTATTGTTGTCCTCACCCCTCTCCCAGGGGTTGGAGTGTTCATATGTACCTCCAAATTCATTGCATATGCACAGCTGTTGCTGTAGAAGAAATGGGCAGCTATGGACCTTCCCTACACTCTTTCTGCACATCCCTAGCTATCTTGCCTACTGTCTTTCCCTCTTTTTGCCCCATTTTCACCACTTTCCTATCACCCCTTTTTCTTTTCTTTTAAAGAAATTAGCATGGAGTTAAGCGGGAGTAGGCACTTTTAAGCAGCAGTAAGCGGGTTTCAGCCTGTTTGCACGGGGGTAAGCACTGCCTACACAGGTTAAGCAATACAGAAGCTAACTGACTGTAAGAAGCTATAACCGGCAGTTGGCAGTGCTTAGCTCCACACCAACCCGCGCAAACCCACTTACAACTGCTTTAAAGTGCCTTAATCACTCTGTATCCAATGGCCCATGTTCTGCCCAGCAACAAAATAAACTGCCTCTGCAAGGCTCAAACCCAGGACCCTGCACTCCATACACAAAGTGATTTACTAGCAAACCATGGCAAATATGTATAACCCTGATCTTTTCACAAACATATCATCCAGCACAATCAGTCACCAGTACAATAAATGTAGTAATATCATACCACACAAACTGTTAATGCAAGAAGTCTGTACAAAGTGTGCCACAATGTGGGTACAAATAGGGATATATGTCAACTACTGCTCTAATAAACTTAAAATGTTGTTAGTTACACAGTTATATGTATTAGAACACACATGTAGAAGGAAACGAAGTCTGAAAGACAAAGGTGTCTGCACTAGTTACTGACTTCAATGCTGCGATCATCCATGTCAGTTGCCAAGAGAATGAGGTACAGGCCAAAATATGAGCCGAACATGCATGGAGATGTGGACAGATATATATCTGTAAATGTAGACAGATAGACAGCTATATGTAGATAGATAGACAGATATATATATATATATATATATATATATATATATATATATATATATATATATAAAACACACAAATAATCATATAACATAAATTGTATATAGATAGATAAATATGTTCATGTGTGTGTATATATATATATATATATATATATATATATATATATATGTGTGTGTGTGTGTGTGTGTGTGTGTGTGTATGTAGATATCGATACATATATATATAGATACATATATTTAGATATAGCTATATGAGATATATATAGGTACATACACACAGACAAAAGGTATTAGTAGCCATACATATGTAGAAGTAGTGTGGAAGTACTGGGTGCAAAGTATATCCCTCAGCCACAAGCCCTATAACTGGCACCTGTGAAATGTGTAGTGTGGCAACCATTCCCACAAATGAAAATACTTACATTAAACATATACCCACCCACAATTCAAAGGACATGACATGACACACAGGTATGCATACACAGAAAACCTTTATTTGTGTACTATACAATAATGTATGCCAGTACTTACACCACATAAATTATGAAATATGTAATCTGTGATGAATGCAAGGCTCACACAAAACAGTAGATGCAAGCAATGTATATATATACCATACTATGCTGTCCAGGCCAAGGCCTTCAGTTAGTACAACAGTAGACACAGGATTTGCCTCCAAGATAAGTAACAATTAACAATTACAGATGTAGTTCAGCAGCCTCCAATTACACCCTGTAGTCAAGCCCTAGGGGGAAATGTAGCACTTGTGGTAATGTCACAGTATCTTGTACATAACATTGCCTAACATCTCACTATCACACTGAATGACCCTTGTCTTAACACTTATATCCCTGAAAAGGTGTCACAGCCTAGGTTAATAGCATTGGACCCCCCCCCATAAAAGGCTGTACAAGGGCAAAGAACACTGTGTACCACACACTGACCTCTGGAATGTACAAAGGCACATATGTGTTGTCCAGCTGTTGCCCCCATATATATGGACTTTGCCCAACAGTTGGTGTGGGAGTCCATGACATGACTGGGATGATAGCAGTAATGCTTGCAGTAAATAATTATAGGCCATTACCTAACAACCCCTTTCTGTATCACAGCAGGACAAAGACTGGCATATATGTGGAGGACAGAGGCAGGAACATAGGGCCATATTTGCATTATTGCTGTTACACACTCTGGAAATTGCTGGTGTTACAGGATTTGTTGCAACATACTCTTATGCAGGAATACAACATCGAAATACAAATGGATGTAGCCATGTACTGATAGCACTCAACATACTGAATGCCACTGATATATCTGGGACAATACCTGTGTGGTGCACAGACAAAACCTAGCAGCCAATCCTCTGGCTATCATATGGATAGGCCCACAGTTGAGAGCTATGCAGACAGACTACATTCCGTACTAAAGTACGATGTACACAGAAACCCTGTAAGACCAGCAAGATACAATGCACACAACAACACTACTCACGCTGTCTGTAGGTCTGGAACCTTACCCAAATGTGTATTTAGCCTGTGTCCGCAGGTTCTGCTGTAAGAGGTATTACTACCTGCTGTCAGTAACACTGATGTCCACACACAGGATGGATGTCCTCCATTCAGGAAAGGTGAAGGGACAATGCCCACAGAAGTCAGCAATTTATAGTACTGGGTTGCCATGACAGTGGTCATCTGAAGTAGTACACAGCAGGCTGCATGCCCTTTGCAACTGGTGGACACTGACTGGTGCAAAGGTCATCACATGATCATGTGTAATACCTACAAAAGCATGCTGCAATCTATCCAAACCAGCTCAATCACTCGACTGGAGAGACTGTGAGAGAGAGAGAGGAAAAAAACAAAAATATAACAAATTTAAAACAAATAACAAAGCTTTGGGATTTGTTACAGTGGAAAAAACATAAAAGGTATGTGAAACAGATATGTATTTACTTGCATGTAGTATATGGCATAGAATAATAGGATATATAATGTGAAATGATTTATATATGCCATCAGTAGTTGTTTCTGTAATGATGTTCTGCTCAACAACTGCACTGGACAATAGTGTCTGTCCCTGTGGGCAGTGGGACATAGCTGTCAATTGTGCAGATCAGCAGTGAATGGTAAAGATGTGACCCATAATATCTGTCTTCTGTACATTACTGTGGCCAACGGCTGGTGGTGGTATTAATACTGCTATGATAGACACATGGGTGTGAGAGCACATCACCTGCAGGACAGTCATGTTAAAGTGTAGCATAGCATGCCCAACTGCCATAGCAGTACAATATGCTTATCTAAATTCTGTCACCATATATACCCCCCCTAATGTTAGTCTGTGTTCACATGTGACACCTGTCTGTGTTGCAGCAAGGCAGAACAGTTCAGCTGTGAAGTAAAGAGAGTTACAAGAGTGTGGAACAGAAGTTTGTATGCACCCCACATACAGATAAATATATGTGTGATATATATTCACAGCTGTGTATGTCTATAGAACCTCGGACAGTTATACATATATATAGATATATAAACAACACATAATGATATCTACACATATATGCATATATATATATATATATATATATATATATATATATGTGTGTGTGTGTGTGTGTGTATGTCTATATATATATATATATATATATATATATATATATATATATATATATATATATACAAACACACACATACACACACACATATACATAATACTGACATGCATAGGTATATATATATATATATATATATATATATATATATATATATATATATATATATATATATCAAAACATGTCCCCTGCTATGACATGTGTGAGAGAACATCACACATCAATACACAACATATCTACACACCAGTACATGGCTGCAAAATGGAGTGTGGAGTGTGGTGTGTAACCCATGTTGGGAACACATCACAATTGTTTGAGAAGGTGGGATATATATGTTGGTGAAGGTTAGTAGGCACATATTGGTATGTAGGTTTGGTTGGGTGACAAACAAGACAGCATACAGGGCTGGTATATGACACGTGCTGGGTAAACACTATGGATGGGTAGTTTTGTTTGGTATGTGGAGGCCATTGAGCCTCCATATGGGAACAAAGGGAACATGGTGCCCACCCATGGACAGTCACGACAGCATCTACATGGTCATAAAGGTGCCTGGGCTGTGGGCTGAGCAGGAGGAACATGCATGTCTAACCTTGTGTATGTGTACTGCATGCCTCCAGGTGATATAGCGCATACCCCATGTCTCTGTGGAGCTCCCTATACACCAGACCATGGACCTAACTGCGGGTGACAGACATATGTCTGCATGTGCTCCTTGGGGGGATACACCATCCCCTGAGGTGCTTCCACATGAAGGTAGTGCCGGAACAGTAGGTAATGAGGTTCCATGGTGGGTCACGGATGTGATGTGTACTGGTAACATGTCCACATTAAGTGGGAGCGGTGTTCCTACTGGCAAATAACCCCTACACATACTGTTGTGTCACTCTCATGGAACATATGTGGGTTGTAATAGTCCACACAATCCCAGAACATGTCCAAAAGCATGCATAGATATCCCCAATAATGTAGAATGGCAGATGTGCAGCAATCACATAGCAAGCATACCACATGCATCTGTGGAAATATAGTGGCAGTGACAGCGGCATGCAGGTGAAATACTCTGTAACAGCCCAGCAACTCAAGTGTCCCCACAGGGAGCATGTCTATAAACACATAGCAGAAAGTGTTGTACAATACAATATATGTCCCAATGGCAGATAAACTGGAGACGTAACACTTGTGTTGTGTGAATATTAAGTTCGAGCTGATATGGTGGTGGGAGACTGATATGTGCATTGTATTATAGTAACCATGCCATATGAGTTGCTCAGACATATTTCCATCTTTATGTCTTTCAAGGACAATGGCACACCCAAGGAATCCAGCATACAGTGCTGCTGATGTACTCATACTCACCAGCCTCATCCAGCACTATCAGCTGCTGTTCTCCAGGACAAGCCATGACCACCATGAGTGGACTGCCATGTGGAATGATGTGGTCTGCAGGGTAAATGAGGTGGGAAATACATATGAGCAGGTCCACCATCATTTTAGTGGCCTGCTCCCCCATGTATGTCACTATGCCGCTGCCATGCGGGGTGACCACCTTGCAACAGGGGGGAGCCATAACATCCACCCTCCCCTCACCAGAGTTGAGAAGCTGCTCATGAGTCTGGTAGCACCAGCCCACCCACAAGAGCTACAGACATATACAGTCCTGCATATGTGAGATGTGGAGTCTGTTGCTGTGTAGTACCGTCAATCAGTTGTGCATAATCTGTAGTACTGTGGACTTCAGCTGTTGTTTTAATGTAATATTGCTCCCACTCTGTAGCAATGCCACAGCTGTGGCCAATGACATAAACTCTATCTCATCCCAATGTAGGTTCCTCTGGGATACTGGCCAGATGCTGGTGAGCATGGTTTAAGGTTGTGCTTGGCAATACACTGTGCATGTCATAACTAAGGTGTAGGCCATATACACATCTAACACACCTACCCATAATGCATGCTGTACATGTTCACTGACAGAGTACACACCTCACTAATGGGATTACCAGCCTCAAACACATGCAATACACAGACCATCTTAGACAACTGTGGCGACACTCCGGTGCACATTGCCCAGGCACAGCTAACATCTACCTATCATACACAGGTATGTCATACAGAGAGCAGCTGAACATGCTACACATAAGGAAATTCCAATCCCTCTGCAAACACAGGCTCCAGGGTCCTAAACCTCATCAACACATTAGACAGAACATACAGCCACTATTCCTACAGTTAACACCTGAACAACTGGACACGGTATGGACCAACCATACAAATGACATTTGTTGCCTGCAACATATACCCACAGAGAGGTCATAGGGAAAACACCACACACAGGTCTGAAGAAATGTACTACCTTTCATTGTGTACTATTAAAGTTCTATATGCCATGTCATATAGCTGTTCAGACACTGACATCCATATACACAGAGGAATGCAACTGTGTAACAGTTATACTACTACAGGTTCACAACTGTTGCTGTCCAGGCAAAGCCCTTTGATTTGTACAATAGTGAGGACAGACTGTGCCACAGGATACCAAACAATCAACAATATGTAATGCAGGTGTATAGTTCAGCAGTCTCTATCTACACTCTGTACAACATAAGTAGGTGGTAAAGACATCATGTGATCAAATGAGTTGTAACTGTTACATAATAAGGCATAACTGACACCATCACATGCACACTGACAAACAGAACAGTCTATGGCAGGAGGCGGTAGGCTTGCATTAACCCAGGGTATGTAAGTAATGTAAATATAGGTGAAGTGTATGGTACTGTACATCCAGATACCTTAAGGCAGCTCACCCCTGATACCCCCACATATTTTAACAGCCTAGGTCATTTATGGTGCTCTCCCTGACTCATTAATACAGGGCCATATACCACTGTTACATACACTGGCCTCTGGAGTGCATAAGAGCACACATATATTGTTTTGGTGATGCCCACACATATATGGCTCTAGCCCCACCATATGTGTGGGGGATACAACAGACGTGGACTGCTGGCAGCAATGGCAGTGTGATGTACTCACAGCCCACTATAGAACAACTGCCTACAGCATGTCATATGTGCAAAGCCTGATATGTAGGTGGTGAACAGAGGCTGGAACACAGGCACATATGTGAATAACTGTTGCCATACACTAAGCAGGTTGCTGGTGTGACAGGATAGTCTGTAACATACCCTTAGTCAGGGTATTGAGGTCAGAAAAAGAAATGGATGTAGTCATGTACTGATAGTACTCAACACACACACTGCCAGTGACATATCTGACACAGGACCTGTGTGGTGGACAGACAACACATGATGGGCACACCTCTGTCCACCAAGAGGTTAGGCCCACAGTTGAGAGCTATGCAGACAGACTGCATTCCAAGGTATAGTTGTTTGTACACACACACCATGTAACACCAGTGCTATACAAAGCATGACACAACTCTACTCACACTCTGTCTGTAGTACCTGAACCTCCTACGGATATGTAGCTGCCCTGAGTGTGCAGGCTCTCCTGTAAGAGGTAGTGTTACCTGCTGTCTGTAACACTAATGCTCACACACAGGTAGGATGTCCATCACACAGGAAATGTAAAGGGACCATGCTCACATGATGTAGGGATTTATAGTGGGTGGTTGCCATGACAGTGGTAATTGGGAGTACTACACATGTGTAATCATATATATATATATATATATATATATATATATATATATATATATGGCTATCTGGATAAGTATATGTACACTTCACAGACATGGTGTGTGTGGAAGGTCAGAGCTGCTTCTAACATGTGTGCCATTGACTACTGACAGCCATCCTAAGGAAATCATTGTAATGTAAAGCTGCTAGCATGTAATGGCCCTGTTGACTGCAGCAGAGCTATTGTCCAATATATGTGGACATTCTGACACACTCTGTATAGTCCAGAGGTATACACATAAGCCCTTAGTGCACATGTGTAACATGCCTGCCAATATGGATGTAGACAGCCATGTAGATGGGTATAGCACATAACGACTGGTATACATTTGCCACCAGGGGTTATGCATTCACACACTCCTATCTGGCCTGACACATAATGACTGCTGGTGCAGGGGTGCCATGGCCACATACTACCCAGTAGATGTTGACATACATCTGTACAGCATCCCACTGCTCTGTCTGATGTACATGACTTTTAAGGGAGGCACGGCAGCAGTGCATCTGGCAAGTATCTGCACATGACATCTCACTGGGTAAGTACACTAAGCTGCTAGGCATGTAACAATGCACTGTGCAGGCTACAGCTGGACTGGCTCAACACTGGCCTACATCCCCTATGGGGGAAATGCACATGTACCTGCATATATAGCAGGCTCCACAGGCATGTCACAGCACAGGATAAGATACACCTGTGTGAAAGTGCATAACCACAACCAATGTGAACACAGCCACAGCCTCATATGGTATGCTAGCATAATATTCCAGCATAGGGATTATCTGTTCTACACCATCCTCATATGTGCCACTCACAGAAAGACCCTACATATACTGGGCTACTATACAGTTTGGTCTGATGGCTGTCTGTGGTATGGAACATGTGTGTATGGCTGTACAAACATGTACACCAATATGGTACCATGCAGTGGGGCAGCATGTAACATCAGATAGGAGGGGAGCTAGAACAATGACATCTACTACAGTCTGTACACAGGCTAAAATACATATTAACAATACACACACTGCCAACATTCACCATAAGTACACAGACCTCAGTACTGTACAATCATCCATAGAATGTCCAGGGTATGTCATGAAATATAACCCCTACTGTACATAACATGTGTAGCAGTCTGATATATCACTGGCTTGTTATCAGATATGATGACACTAATTATGGTGTATGGCACATATGCAAAACTTCATGCACGACATATGTACAAAGATTGACAGAGGTGGGGCTGGAAGTGCATACACAGGGCTAATACTGACATGTTGCTGTGATACCCTCATACATTTACTGTTGTAACAGGGTTTGTTGCAGCATATGTCCTATGAGGGATATGAAGTCAGTAACTGTCACAGCCTTCACCATCTACAGAATGCAAACCTCACACTACCTTCTGCAGTCCACAGATAGATTCTCCATGGCTAACACATGGAACCAAAGGCACAACACTGGCCAGTCTGCAGATGACCCTGCAGATGGTGATTTCTCATAAACATGGAACTGACATGGCAGGCATTGCAACATGTACGACAGCCATATCCAGACAAACACTGTTAAACCAACATTACTCCAAATGCAGTATAGCAGCACTTACAGTCTTTAGTCAGGTCAGGCACATCCCCCTCCTTTTTGTTGCCCTCTTTCCACAGTGTATGTTGTTAGAGGTAAATCCCCAATCCATCTGCGATGCTGTTTGCCAAACAACACATCTAGTTCCTGCTCACAGTGAATGAAAATGGCCAACACCACCATGATGTTCCTAGATATTGTAGTGTGTTTCCATGCAATTGGCTATGGGAATGTTACCACAGCTGTTCCACATGCAATCAGCTAGGGGAGGGTGCAATTCATGCAGATGCCATCAGCTGATCATGAGTATCACTTAAAATACCATGCTGCTGCCTAAGCATAGCAGGTGTGGGCCTCCACATCCACCAGAGAGGGGGTGGGAGAGGCAGACAGAGGCAAATACCTGTCAGGGAGGGGTGGGAGAGTAAAACTGTAGCATGTTTGTGTCACTCACCTACCAGCACAGGGTATTAAACCCCTGACAACTATGTAGTGAAATCACAGTTAGACGCAGTTACTGGATACGCCACATGGGTTACCTGTTGTTGAGCACTCAGAACATATATGTGATGGTGAGTGACATCTGCAACAGGGATATGGTATGTATAAGGTAGGTGATGTACACATGCCTGTTTGCATGAACAGGTGCCAGCATCAACACAGCCACAGTCTCACAGGGACGCACACACATTGACACACTTGGCCGGGCCAGGAGTACAACTCATCAGTAGTGGGATTGCCACAACACCACATCACTGTACAGGTATCACATGCACCACACGGGTCATACAGAGGTCGTAAGGGCAAAGATTATGAGGAGGTGTCAGACATTGGACAGCATGCTTCAGTATGCCCATGGGGGTTGTAGTGAGTATGGATACAACACACACACAAACACACTGGGTGCCAGTACTGACACGCATGGGTGCATGTCTGCATGGGTGTGTGGTGGTCAACTATGCCAGCAGGCTATACAAGGGTAGGTGATGGGTATACGTTGGCTTCAGGCCACATGACAATGGTCTGCATTGTGGCTCAGGGCTGTAGTTTCTGCATTTGCCCACACAGGTGGGTATTGTATCTCCCATCCAGTCACCTGGGTGACTGTTTTGTGTGGCCAATGCTGTGCATCGTCTGCCATGTATGTGTTCCTTAGTCCATGACATGGATGGTGTTTAGGATGTGCACACCTCCCACATGCATGTACAGTGACATGTGGAACTGTACCTGGGGTGTCTGACCCATGTTGTGAACACGGATTATCATCAGATGTGCCAGTCCTCTCTACCTGTGGCAGGAACTGGTAATGGGCAGCAGGTTTACCCTGCATCTACATTGATAGCATGCTAACAGCATTTCCTGGTGTCAGTAGCATCTGTCCATACAGGGCATGTTGTCAGGCATGGTATGTCCATTGTGGGTCACATGTGAAGGCACAACAGGTGGTGCAGGTGTCCACTGGGGAACATGGGGAAGGTGCACTGTCCGCATGTACGTGCATATTGGACAGATGAGCAAGGTGACATGCCCTCTGTTGCCCACTGCTATCACTCCACAGTCACTACTGGAGGCCAATATGCAGTGTACTACCCACATATTGGCTGTTGCCTAGGCATGTGTGTGTATGACACATGTGTAGAGAGTGTGATCTGGGTAATAATGGGGTTGCTAACTGTCATTTCCTGGCCTTGATGTCACGTGTATGTGTATGGCTTTTCACCCCCGCCTCATGCTATTTTACATCTGTTATCCCAGTACGGTTGACATTGTGATATATAGTAGGGCCCCCATATAAGAAATATGCAAAACCCGCTCCACATTGGCGACGGGTGTCACACACTCCCAACCAACTCTACACAGGATATGAGTTACAAACACACACACACACACACACACACACACACACACACACACACAGACACACCCATACACACAATTGTCATGTCTTGGAGTAGAACCCCTAACTAATTTATTACACTACACAGTTATAGTACACGCCACGGACATTACTGGAGTGTTCTTTCCCCAAAGGTGTATTTCACAATGGATGGCATCAGCAGGATTACCAAAGTAGGGCATTTCAAATGTACTGCAAGTGAGTAGCCTAAAATGCATTGCTCCCTACACAGACAGTGAGACACACACAAAATGTCCACAACTGGGAAACACGGGGGAGATGCACTGTCTCCATGTATGTGCATATTGGACAGATGAGCAAGGTGACATGCCCTCTGTAGCCCACTGCTATCAATCCACAGTCACTATTGGTGGCCAATATGCAGTGTACTACCCACATATTGGCTGTTGCCTAGGCATGGAGCTGTTATAGGATGCACCAGGGGGATTACTAAAGAACTCCTTCCCCAAAGGTGTATTTCTCAATGGATGACATCAGCAGGATTACCAAAGTAGAGCATTTTAAATGTCCTGCGAGTGAGTAGCCTAAAATGCATTGCTCCCTACACAGACAGTGAGACACACACAAAACATCCACAACTGACATGTTTTGGTATAGAACCCCTGACCAAGGTCTATATCACACTTCAGGATGGAGCTGTTATAGGAAGCACCACAGGCATTACTAGTGAACTCTTTCCCCAAAGGTGTATTTCACAATGGATGACATCAGCAGGATTACCAAAGTAGGGCATTTCAAATGTATTGCGTGTGACTAGCCTATACTGCATTGCTCCATACACAGACATTGGAACACACACAAAGCATCCAGATCTGCCACACTTCAGCAGTACGCAGTTACCGGATGTGCTACAGGGATTACTGGACTACAACCTTCCCAGAGGTGTATTTCTAGGTTGGTGAAATCTAGCAGTCTTGGCAAAGTTGAGTATATGAATTTTAAGGAGTGTGAGTACCATGAAAAGCATTGCGCTCTACACAGTCTGACACACACACACACAATTGCCATGTCTGGGTTATAGCACCTACCAAACTACTTTATCACACTACAGCAGTATGCAGTTACCAGATGCACTACAGAGATTACTGGGTTACAACCATCCTAGAGGTGTATTTCTAGGTTGGTGACATCAGCAGCCTTGGCAAAGTTGAGTATATAAATTGTAAGGAGTGTGAGTACCGTAAAAAGCATTGCTCTCTACGCAGTCAGAGACAGACACACACAATTGCCATGTCTGGGTTTAGAACACCTATCTAACTACTTTATCATACTACAGCAGTATGCAGTTACAGGACGCACTATGGTAATTACTGGATTACACCCTTCCCAGGGGTTTATTTCTAGGTTGGTGACATCAGCAGCCTTGGCAAAGTTGGGTATATGAATTGTAAGGCATGTGAGTACCCTAAAAAGCATTGTTCTTTACACAGTCAGAGACACACACAATTGCCATGTTTGGGGTTAGAACACCTACCTAACAACTTTATCACACTACAGCATTATGCAGTTTAAGTACACACAACAGAGATTACAAGGATATTTTTACGCCAAAGGTGTTTTTCACAGTTGATAATATCAGCAGACATGCCAAAGTAGGGCAATGGAGGTTGTAGTGCCTGTGAATGGCCTCAAAAACATTGCTTCATACTCTGACAAAGGAACACACACCAACTTTCACACTTACAATGTCTGGAAATAGAACCTCTGCCTCACTAGTTTATTACACTACAGCACTACGCAGTTATAGCACACACCACAGAGATTACTGGAGTACTTTTTCTCCAAAGGTGTATATCACATTGGATGACATCAGCAGCCTTGCCAAAGTTGAGTATATGAATTGTAAGGTGTGCAAGTACCCTAAAAAGCATTGCTCTCTACACACACTCTCACAGTTGCCAAGTCTGGGGTTAGATCTCCTATCTAAGTACTTTATCACACTACAACAGTATGCAGTTACAGGACATACTACAGAGAATATGGGGCTACTTCTCCCCCAAAGGTGTATTTCACATTGGATGACCTCAGCAGGCTTGTCATAGTAGGGCTATGGGGAGGGCTGTGTGTGCATGGGGCAGAACCCATTCATCTAGGGGTTGACACACCACATGCAGGCACACATGAGGTCATACGTCATAGGTACGTGTATACAGCTGCTAGATGACTACTTCCTTGTACAGTCATGTTGCACAGCTGGCACGTGAACCACATAATCTGTAATGCTGACAGATACTGGTGGCTTGTACCTGCAGTGAGTGACATCTGCACCTCATGTGTTTGGGGCCCTCTGGCTGTGTGGTGGGTAGGACAGGCCTGGATGGCTCCTTGTCACAGTCACCCTCTTCCACACATCTATGCACATCTACCTTTGGCTTATTATAGTGTGTTGTCCTGACATATATGTCTGTATTACTATCCACTGTGTGTGCAAGGCATGAGTGGTGCATACTGATGAGTGTCCGTACTAACAACTGCAACTGCCAGATATGTCGGGTCTACTGGTGTTTGCAGTCATAGCCTTCATGTGTTTAAGTGTATGAGCATACCCAGTATGACCTTTCAGTATGTTGTTGACTGACATTATGTGTGAGCATGCCCAGTATGGCTGGCTGTATTGAATGTGTGGATCACGTCCAAGTTGTTTGTGCTGCAGTGCTGACCTTTGTGTTGTACACCAACAGGTAGCATACTGTCTCTGCAGGGTATCCATCAATCATTTGGCTTTGACTGTTACTACATTTCTGCATGGGGGGGGGCACACCTGATTGTTTCTACATTTCTACACAGGAGTGGTGAGGGCACGCCTGACTGTTATTACATTAGTATTTAGGATGGGGGGGCACACCTGACTATTTCTACACAGGGTTGGGGCGGGCACACCTGACTGTTATTACATTACTATGTAGGATGTGGGGGACACACATGACACTTGTACGCATTTGCTATGACTGTACTGCTATGTCAGGTACTCCATTTCATTCTGTATTGCTAACTATCATGTTGACTAGAGGCATACCAGTGTACTACAGATCATGCCTTTGGTTGCCCTACATATTATTGTCTGACTTCCTATCCTTCAGAACTAACATCCCACTTGATACCCTGCTGTGGTCTGTCTGTGTAGGCCTGTGGGGGGAGGTTAACCATAGCCATCATTCTGGGGCCATGGCACAGGCTCTGTTTGGGTTTGTCTACACCTGCCCTGCTGGCTGAGACTGTTGTTGGGTATGTCAACCTTCCTGATTGGCATGTGTGGGTCTTATGGACACAAATGTCACTCAGCCCATTTCCTGCAGTCAGTTTTGTCACCCTGTGTAGTACTGGCTACTATGGTGACTCCAGTATGTGTTACAGATGTCATGGTGCCACTATGGGTGTCTACTGTCTGCTGCCATAACATTCGGCTACCCAATTCCCTTGCATGCTTACATCCATACCATAGCTACAGGTAACAATACATTCTACTCCATTTGGCAATTGGTAGGTTGATTCACTTAACTTGAGGGTGTGCCAGACTGGTGGATGGTGCTGGAGGGCTGCCTATGTCAGATACACATAGTACACTCCCTATACATGGTTGAGCACAGGTAGTGTCATGTTTGGCATCCCTTTTACTATATGTGCGAGTCAGAGAGAGGTGTCATTCCCTGGATTCCTACTGTGTCAGTGCATGTGCTATGCGTTGCCTCTTTGCCAAGGCCAGGGCATACTGGGCATGCCTCCTTCTGCCTATTGGTTCAGGCTCAGGTTGTTCCTCCTCTGAGTCACTCTGTGCCTGTGCAAGTCTTGGCATTGATGGGGGGCTGTGTGGCCCTGCCCCTTGCTGTTCCTGCTGCAGCTTTTTCCGTAGGATCATATTGTGTAGCATAGTACATACCATAACAATTTGGGTACATGTAGGTGGAGAATACTGCAAGGCTCCACCGGATGTGTCCAGACACCAGAACCATGACCCGAGCATCCCAAACACATGCTCTATTATATGTCTGGCCTGTGCGTGTGCCTCATTATGGCATTGTTGTTCAGGTGTGTGTGCATTTCTGATGGGTGTCATCAGCCATGGCTCCAGTGTGTACCCAGCATCCCCCACTAGGTGACCATAGGGGATGTCCACAATGGCAAATCTCTGGTACAGCTGTGTCAGATGCCATATGTGTGAATCGTCATAGCTTCCAGGGCAGCCAGCATACACATGCATTATAATGCCCTGGGCATCACATACAACCTGGCAGTTGATGGAGGGGATGTCCCTGCGGTTGATGTAGGCCCTAACATGCTCACCGGGTGGTGCTTTGATGCATATGTGCGTGCAGTCTATAGCACCCACTACCTCAGGGTATTCTGCTATTTGGTGGAAGAGACGCATATTGCTGGTCAACACTTCATGTGTGTTGAGGAAATATACGTGCTCACTGGCATGTGCTGATATGGCATCCAGGAACTGGTGGAATACTCTGGATGCTGATGCCTGTGAGATCGCCATGATATCCCCAGTTGTGCTTTGGGAGGTACCTGTGGCTAGTATACCTAGGCCTAAACATACCTTAGTATCCACTGGGATGGGTTCCCTCGGTCAGTTTGGTGTGTCAAGTGTGGCCGGCACAGCTCAACAATTTACTGTAGGAGGTCTCTGTCCACCCTACAGCACTCCACTATCTCCAGCTCATGTAGCCCCTGGTAGATTACCCTTGGTCTGTACACTCTTCTCCGTCTCCTCACTGTGGGTTGTTCGGCAGCATTCGCATCCTCACCACCCTCAGCCTCTTGCACATGTTGTTCTATGTTGCCTGCTGCAGCCCTTCTCATTTTGTAGGCTTGTTTGTTAAAATTTCCCTGCTTGTATACACCGGTGGTGTAGAGTGTGGGAAAAACTAGCGGGGAAGGTGTTTGCTTAGTTTATAGTAGTGTTCTGGGCTGTGCTGGTCTGCTGCCTGTGTAATTGGCTGATTCTGATACATTTCACCTGCCAGCTAAGCTAGTTCTCCTTGATTACCTTCCTACTGCTGTTTTCTCTTCCCATTGCCTTCCTGTTTAAGCCCGGGGGCGCAAGCGCAAACAGAGTGCTGAATGTGCACAGAACTGCAATTTCTTGGTTTACTTTTTTTTTTCTTTAAAACCCGGTGCACAGAGTGCACACCCGCTTAGGCTATGTGAAGAGTGCTAGGCAGGTTTAAACACACCCCCTAGCTTAGCTATGCTAAGCTAGGAGCAATCCTGAGCCACAGGGCTCCAATCCACTTACAGTATGCCTGACACACACCCCCATGATGTCACCTATATCTTAGTCTTGCACCAAGCTATTCATACTCTTACACTGTTGGGACCTACCTCACATGCTGGGGAAAACTGGGATTCACTATCCTTCCCCTCATTTGCATAGGATTGCCTGCTAATGCATAGTTACATGTCTCACACTGAGCCTCCCCTCTTGGCAACCATTACTCACTGGGCAGGTTGTCTTCTGCCTGCCATTGACTTGCATGGCAGAATACTGATTTTAGTTAGAATGCTTATTTTAGGTTTATTTTATTATTTTCCCCCCGATCCCGTTTGCACGCCACTGCCCTATGCTTAAACAGCCGAGATCGGCTAAAAAAAAATAAAAGTTGATTTTTTTTATTTTTTGTATTGTTTGCAATGCCAATGGCCTTATACTTGGCCATTGGTATGCTTCCTCAATGATATGCAGCCTTTATCTGGAGCTGTCATAGATCCGTTTCAGATTTTGCAGAAATGTACTCGGTTACTAACCGAGTACATTTCTGCAGATAGCACCAGTCTTGCACGGACTATTGCAAGCTTCCTGGATTGCAAAATCACCTCATTTGCATGAATTTCTCATGCAAATGAGGTGATTTGCATACCAGGGCTTAGTCCGTACATGATTAGTGCAGGAGCTGTCGTGCACATCCCTGCAGGCTATTCCTGAATCACACGGCAGACATATTGCCTGTCAGAGCTACTGCACTAATCATGCATGCCGTGCAAGGCATAGAGAATCTGGGGGATTATCAAAAAATAAATAGAAGTTAACTGAAAGGAAAATTAAAACAATCAAAGGGTAGATATAGGAATGACCAGAGTAGAAAGTGCATTACGGTGACACATTTATCCTTCTCACAACTCCTTGTCATCACATCAAAACTTTAACTTTTGGCATAAATTAGTAGGATAATAGGTAATGCCAAATAATGGGAATGAGGACAGGCAACAGCTCACATGTTGTTAGCAATACTAAGAATAGTTGAGCTACCCACAACAACACAATCATATACCAAAATGTGTCAATATTTATTCACATCCTCTTCTGTAAAGGTATCTATAAACTGGGTATGAGCCCTGCATCAGCTGTCCTCTTTCTCTAAGCTCACTGTACTTGCATCTTGTGCCTCACGGAAAGTTTCCAGATAGATGCATTTTCTTCAGTGAGTACTATCGATGGTGCTGATGGCTGTGCAGCAATGCCAGGCTCATTTGCACTACAGAAGGCAGCCCAAACGAAAATTTTCACTTTTTTCCTTTGGCCATGAACTACATTTGTGTGCTGCCAAGTGAAGCACAAATGCAAAGGGCAGTATAAAAAATAGAAAATGATTGAAAGGAAAATTCAAACACTCAAAGAGTATATCTAGCAATGACCAGAGCAAGAAGTTCATTACAGTGACACATTCATCCTACTTAAATATATTTCCAGATCAGAAATTTTATTTTTGGTACACATTATCAGGACTTTAGGTAATAACAAACAATGTGAATGGGGAAAGACAACAGCTCACATGTTGTTAGCAATGCTGAGAATAATTGAGTTCCCAACAACAACACAATCATATACCAAAATTGGTGTCAGTATTTATTCAGCCCTTCTGTAAAAGTATCTGTAAACTGGATTTGAACCCTGCATCAACTATCCACTTTCTCTAAGCTCACTGCACTTGTGAACAGGGAAAGTTACCTGACAGGTACATTTTCTTCACTGAGTACTATCCAGAGTGTTGATGGCACCACACACTGGCACCAGGCTCATTTGTGCTACACAAGGTGGCCCTAATAAAATTTTTTACTTTTTTCCTTTGGCTGTGAACTATATTTGTGCACTGCTTTGTGGATGATAAACACAAAAGGCATTATAAAAAACTTACCTTGTATTGCAGGGTAACACATTTAATAGATATATGTAGCAAAAACACAGCATTTATAACATTAGCATGAAACACTCATCTGTTTAACATATGCTTGCCACACCACAAGTATTATTTAGGTTTTACATCATCAGGATTTTGTGTAATAGCAACTGTTCTGAAAGGGGACATACAGAGAATGACAGACGGTCATTCTTGTCACAGTACATATAATTACTCATGACATACAAGTTTACAATACAATGTTTTACTGTCATGAGTGATTGTGAGATATGGATAAGTGCTTCAACATATATGTCACATTTGTCCAAATTACTCATGTTGCTGCATTACCACACTTTACAAAATGTCACACGTTGCAACACCCACAGCACATATAGTTATTAATAATGTGAAGAGGTGACTTTGCAACAACACCTTTGTAACATCAAGTCACATGGACTGCAGGTAAGACTTTTACTATTTATCACAGACATTAGCATGTTTGTTTCATATACAACAATGGATGTCGATATTTATTATGAATCCAGTCAGAAAAAATATGTGCACACTGGATTTGAACCATGCATAAGGTGGCCTATCCCTTTAATCTCACTTCACTTACACCTTGTGCAACAGAGATAGTTAGCTGACAGGCAGAATTTCTTCACACATTACTGTTCAGAGTGCTAAAGACAATGCACTGGTGCCAGTCTCAATTGTGCTACTGATGACATTACAAATTAAATTTGTCTTTTTTTACCTCTGGAAGTGAACTCTCCTTCACTGCTATGGACCACTGCCAGTCAAGAGTGCACAATGTAAAGGATGCAAATAAAAAAAACATAAAAAGGTAACATTATGAAAAAAGTAGATACAATGTACATTTGTGATGTTTGTCAACTTTGTTGTGTTGCACCTTGAGAATATGCTACTTAAACATTAGTCCCTTCAGACAGACATCACCATCTCTGGATTGAAGCCATCAAACCAGGGAATTAACAAAACACAACTGGGATTATTATCAGTATTTGTCACAGACAAAGAAATATAATAGGAAGAAGATATAGTACATTATTATGATACTAGAGTGCATCACATATTAAAGGTACAACAGAAACAAGTTCTGAGAGATGTTCTTTCTAATTCACCAGTAAATGTGTTATGAATGCAATCTTAGCAACATTTAAGCTGATAGTTCTTCATACACTATAAAACAAATATTTGCAACACTGCAGCTGTTTTCTTCTCTTTAGTTTGTGAGCAGCATTCCCTTATCTTTGATTTTCTAGCAAAAACACAATCTCATTTGCATTGCTGTTTATATCTGTTTCATAATATACCCCATTAGAACTGCAGAAGTATTACTCAGATGCTGAAAGTATGGTCATAAAGAATTCTTAAAAATAATAGGAATATGGCTCTCCCGACTCAGTTAATATAATCCCAGACTTTAGTATAAGTCTCTTCTCCCAGACATATCCTAGGTAAGTGTACATCAAAGAGGACAGACTGCAAAATACTGATTGTTCCTGCAATCAGACTAATCATTCACACTTGCAAGCCCTTAATACTTCTCAGTGATCATCCTTGCAGTGCTAAGGTGTGTGCATGCAATCATGTAGGTCCCTACACCAAGTTTTACATTTCTTGCACTTAGTGCACCTTGTGGAATTCATGAATACTGATGAGTTCACATCTCATTTTCATATTCAGTTTTCAGAAGGCTGAATCTGCACTATGTCAAGGTAATTGTGTAGGTAAGGAACTTGTATCATCGTAGGGGAGACTTAATTCAGAGAGCTCCATACTGCTATTTGCTTGCAAAATGTGTTTGTAGTTTCACAACAGACAGTGCAAAGGTATGTTGCTTTTTTTTTTTTTAAATGTTGTATTTCAACTTTGCTGATGGATTACATTTCACAATACAACAGTTGCTTTACTGTCTGCATTCTTGGCTCACTGGTGTTGGCATAGCCATGTATATCAGTTATTTTTTTCCATTACAAATGCTTGTAAATAATGTAACATGACATGAAAACTTTTCTCTGCGAATTTGAACAGTCATTGCAGAAGAGAGTTGGATCACTTAGTAGCAAGGTAAGGGATTTTATATTTGTAACCCACAAAATATATTAAGTCTGTGATGTATACCTGCCTGCCCTCCACACAAGTGGATATCCAACAACTGTTGTAGCCATTTGTACTTTAAAAGTGTACATTGCTTTCCGTAATGCTGAAATCTACTACAGTGTTACACAACTGCTGTCCTCCTTATATAACTTTTTAGATTTGCTTTTCATTTCCTTTACTTTTTAGGTGGAGGGCAGTTCTGTATTACTCATAGGGACCTTTATTTTTTCAATTATTTTCAATTATTTTGTGCATGATTGATGCATGCATTCATACATACTTGTTTTGTTAATCATTTGCATCTTAATTTTCTGTTTTTTTTTTTTTTTTATGTTTCATCTCATACAGGGCTATGGCGCCCAAGACATCTGCAGCCTGTAAATTGCCATACAGTGACACAGAGAATGAAGTTATCATCCAGGCAATTCATTGACATGGCTCATTCCTCTTAGACAGAGGCAGAGGTGACAAGTCCTCCAGTGGTCATATCTGGGAACAGGAGGGCAACAATTGAAGTGGTGTAAGACACCATGACCTTACATATCAGAAAATTGGATGTAGAGCCAGTGACGTGATAATGCATGCAATATGTAGGGCAGCTGCAATTGCCTGGGAAAGTCTGGCTATGGGGGATGGTCCTGCTACTGAACCACCACTGATTGAAACAGAGGAGTTCCTGTCTACTGTCAGAGAACCAGACAGCTCAGCACAGGGTTCACAAAGAATCATTGATGTTAGCTCTGTCATGGAGGCCAATCCCAGTATGTGTACTACAGAACTTCCAAGTATACAATACAATTAAATAATTCACACTCACTTCTTTGGTGTCAAGCTTGCCCTCATGTACCCCACACTTTTTTGCCAATTATGATGATAACTGTGCCTTGCCCTTTGCTCATTTTTCTTTACTTACAGTTGCATGTATCACTGGGCAACTTAAATGCTTGATGCACACTATTGGACAAAGTCTATGCGTATCTATTGCAGACATCAGTCATAAGCTATTACTGACATTACTATACACCTAAGACATGTTTCAGCCTAGGAAAATATAAGCACATTCAGAGTCTGGTCAGCCAGCAGCCTCTACCCCCCCCCTCTGTAATTTTCTAACACCCCCTTCTTTCTCTAGTGAGTTCATGCAACTTCCACCCCAGCTTTCACCCCTCTCCTAGCTTCTCACAGCTGCCTCCCTCATAGAGCCAACTGTAATTATAGACCTGTCCACTAGGGGGCTCCCTTGTTTCCAGTCCTATCTGTACTCTTTAGCCTCCTGAGTCTTTTTTACTTACTCTATCTTTTCTGTTACCTCAGACCTATTTTTCTCTAGCTCCTCCAACTATACCCTGTACTCTTCTTTCTTTTTCTACCATCTCTAGGCTCTTTCTTCACTGTTCTTATCTGCTTAAGATTTAGAAATCTTACCTTCTGAAGCCTGCACTGCTGATTCCCACAGCTGCTTCTTACCTGTTTCTACCCGCTATTAGCCCTCACTCCACTCCCATACCCTGCCCTCAATTCCCACCCGCCCCCAGTGCTCCTACCTTTATAGTACTATTGACCACACACCCCTATCTTACCTACCCAATCAGATAAGTATCTATCTTACACTCACTCCACCCCTTCTACTGTACATCATACTCACTAATTAACTAACCAACTCCTACCCTATTTACCTAAGGTCAAACTACTTCTCAGCTTATAGAACTACACCCTTCCCTTCTCTTCCTTGTGCATCTCCCTAACTTTTAAAATGCACAGAAAATCAATCCCTCCTCAACTAAAACTTCTTATCTGTTTATCACTTCTTTCCTGTCTTTTTACTTTTTACCTCTTAACCTCTTATGAATACCCACTTCACTCTACCATTCCTTTTTCATCCAAACATACCTCTACACCTATATGTACTTTCTCTCCTACCTTCTCAAATGTCACTACTCAACCCAATTACCTACTAGGCAAATTCCACAGACTTGCATATTTTAAGTTAAACAAACCAAAATCAAAGAAACTAACAGATAACTTTGATAACTTTCACAAACCACTCCTGCCAAGAGACTTCATATTCCTCCACTTACTGCTGGACGGAGATATTAATCCCAACCCTGGCCCACATCATACCAATTCCAACAACCACAAAAAGCATGGCAAACCTAGTTCTCTATCATCCACCAAACCTACCAACTCTCTCTCTCTATAGCCCATCTAAATATACAAAGTATTTGTAACAAAACTACTCAGGTTCATGCCCTTCTAGAAACATATCAATTTGATATTTTATGCTTAACTGAAACATGGCTAAAGCCCTCCATTAAAGACAACGAAATTACCCCACCTGGCTATAACAACATTAGACTTGATCACACTGCAAAAAAGGGTGGAGGGGTTGCAATTCTCTATAAAACACAAATCCAAATTAGTATTATAGATCAGACTCTTTGCCTTGATAATCATGCAGAAATACTCAGCTCTAAACTTCAAATCAACTCTACTAAGGCCATAAATATCATATGTGTTTACCTTCCCCCAGGAAATAACATTAACACACTCAAATGCATTCTAAGTCTACTCTACAACTACTTCCCTCAAGAAACACTACTCCTAGGTGATTTCAACATCAATTGGTATTCCTGTAATAGTAATAATCCTACCTCCCATATAAACCTCCATGGCTTTACCCAACTCATAAACAGTCCTACTAGAATAAATAAAACCAACAAAAATGATACCATCTTAGACTGGATTCTTACTAATACTCCTCAACAAACCTACAAATCAGGTACTCTCCCAGATAATCTAAGCGACCACTCACCTACTTATGTCATTAGGCATAAAACCAACCTAATTTTACCTACCATATACAGAACACTACGTTCAAAAAAGCATTTTAACTCTGAAGATTTTCTAGCTGAATTATTACAATGTAATTGGTCCCCACTAAAATATCTCCCTCTTAATGAATCGGTAGAATACTTTAATTCAACATTCTAATCTACCCTTGACCATTATGCTCCTAATCGCACTATTAGAACCAAAGCTAAAGCAGCACCCTGGCTGACCAACAATACTAGGCAAAAAATCATCCTCAGAAACAAATCTTGGACCAAATGGCACACCATGAAGAATCCAACTGACCACCAAAACTTCCGAGAACTTAGAAATAGTACAAAAAAAGCCATCCTAATAGACAAAAATAATTATTACCTTCAATTACAACAAACCTCCAAAAAGGAATCAAAAAAGTTTTGGTCCAGTATTAATAATCTTTTATCCCCAGGCCAATCCATAACACCTAACCCTCAGGACTGTAACCCAGAGAACCCCATACAAACAGCCAATGACTTTAATTCCTTCTTCACTAATACTATTCAAACTCTTGCTAGTCACCTAACACCCGACACCTCCAAGCTACTTTCACCTACTTTAAATCTACCTCCTTCACTTCACTTACAACCTGTATCTACCTCCTTTATCTTATCACTGCTCCAAAAACTAAAACCTACCACTCCTTCTGCAGATAAACTTCCTGCAGAATTCTTGCAAATAGGAGCCAAAGCCATTGCCTATCCCATCTCTATTCTGATAAATAGATCCATAAAGGAAGGACTTTTTCCCTCTATCTGGAAGATATCACACATCATCCCTCTACACAAAGGAGGTAAGTCAAATGACTTTTCTAACTTTTGTCCCATAGCACTCCTATCACCTATAGCTCAAATCATGGAAAAATGTATCCATAAGCAACTTCTTAATCACCTTCTGCACAACAACCTACTTGCTAACTGTCAGCATGGATTCAGACCTTCCCACAGTACTACCACAGCTCTACTCTCCTTTACCAACTCAATCAACTATAACCGTAATAATAATAATCTATCATCATCAGTCTTCATTGACTTATCTAAAGCTTTTGACATGGTTAACCATAAACTTCTTCTGCACATACTAAAATCTCTCTCACTTGACCTTCCTTCCTTAACTTGGTTCATGTCTTACCTAGAAAACTGGCAACAGGCAGTTCTCTGGAAAAATGCACTATCCAATCTCCTCCCCATCTCTTTAGGTGTACCACAAGGCTCTATCTTAGGGCCCCTCCTATTTTCCATCTTTATTAATGACCTCCAATCAGCTATCCCATATACCACCTATATACAATATGCAGACAATTCTACTATTATCTGCACTGCTAAGTCTCAAACTGAACTACAGTTAATAACCCAAAAAGCTTTTACCACTGTTGAACAATGGATCTCCGATTGTTGCCTACTACTCAACCCCAAGAAAACAAAACTGCTATTATTTTTACCATCCGATAGATCTACCCCACTAAACCTCACTCTTACTTCCAGTGATAGTACTCTCATCTCACCAGTTTCAACTACTAAACTTTTAGGTATAACTATTGACAATAATCTCAACTTTGAGACTCACATCAACAACACAATAAAAATAGTTAATAAAAAAATTGGATCCCTTTACAGAATTAAACCCTTCCTCACACCTGAAGCAAGGACAACCTTAGCCAGATCTCACCTTATCTCTACTCTTCTATATGCTTCCCCCATATACACTAATCTCTCCAAAAACAACCTCAAGAAACTAACAATATCTTACCATAACATTGCTCGATTTGCAGCAGGATCCCCATTTAGAACTCACCACTGCCTAAACCTAAGAAAACTAGGTTGGCTTGAACTTCAGAACCAACTCATACTTCAACAGCTCTTAATAGCTCATAAGATACTATACCAACCAACTAAAACACCTATACTCTCTAACCTCATTTCACCATACAATAATCTGAAACATCTACGCTCTTCCAATAAACTACTGATTAATTCAACCAAACCCTATAACTCTGCAGAAGTATGAGTTGGTTCTGAAGTTCAAGCCAACCTAGTTTTCTTAGGTTTAGGCAGTGGTGAGTTCTAAATGGGGATCCATCCCAAAATAAAAAAATTGGATCCCTTTACAGAATTAAACCCTTCCTCACATCCTTTCCTCACACCCGAAGCAAGAAGACCCAGCTTAACTCTACTTCTACCTCTTTAACCCTTCTTTCCCTATAATTCCTGCATTTACCTTTCTCTGTATCCTCGTAGCTCCCCCTTTATAAAATATTGTACACAGTCATATGTTTATTCTCTTTTGTTAAAAAAAAAAAAAATCTTTTAAAATCATTTGTTTATTATACTTATGTTTTTGCTCTGATTATGTTTATGTAATACATGTATTAACTAGTCCTGATGTAAAATCCTTGTATTTGTATTGTCAGTCTCTGTTTTTAGTATTTTATAACTCTTGGAGCTTTTCTCCCCGGGCCTCTACTGAAAATGGACACATATCCAGCTAGACTAGCCCGGTCAACAAATGTAAAATAAAATAAAAAATAAAATAAAATAAAATTTGAATGCAGGAGTAATCAGTTGTAGATCCCTTGCTTTTTTGTTTTTCATACAGATCCCACACATACCCTGTAAATACTGCAGCTACAAGATCTTTCCTTGGGGATTGTCTCTGTCTAATGCTTACAGAACACAGCTACATGGTTAAGTAACGGTTGTGGACTGTAGCGGAAATCATTTTTCATATCTGTATGTGCTTAGAATGATAGGTTTTCACTTAGGGAGTAAGTGTGTGTGTGTGTGTGTGTGTGTGTGTGTGTGTGTGTGTGTGTGTGTGTGTGTGTGTGTGTGTGTGTGTGTGTGTGTGTGTGTGTGTGTGTGCACTATCCTTTGCCTCTTAGCCAGAGCCATGGCATATTGTGAATGCCTATGTCTACCAACACCATCTGTGGTAGGTGGCTCTACCTCAGATTCTTCATCTGTATCTGCTGGAGCTGCTGGCCCTGCCTGTGGTCCCGGAAACTGTTGTCCTGACCCTTATTGTCCTTATTGAAGTTGCTTCCTGAGAATTATATTGTGCAACATGGCACAGACTATGAGTATTTGGGCAGAGGTGGCTGGGTCATATTGTAGGGCACCTCATGATGGGTTTAGACACTGGAACCTTGATTTCAGCAAGCCAAATACATGTTCTATGTCATTCCTTGTTTGAGAGTGAGCATCACTGTATCCTTGCTCAGTGGAGTTTTGTGGGTTTTTCATAGATGTCATGAACTGAGGTTCCAGTGTACACTACATGCTCTTGTGGAAATTCCCCCCTAGCAAACCTTGTCTATAGCTCATAGGTATGCCATATGTGTGAGTTATGAAAACTGCCTGAATTACCTGTACAGACATTGAAAATGATCTCTTGGGCATTACAGAAAACCTGACAGTCCATTGAGTGGTATACTTTCTTATTAATGTACCTCCTTCCTTGTTCACTGGGTGGGGCTTTTATTTCTAAGTGTGTGCAATCTATGGCTCACAAAAGTGTGCTATAGGATAAAATTCCTGTATGGTTCATGCTCTTTTCTGTGGTGTGCATGGGAAACAGATATGCTCCCTTACATATTGTGACACATCATTTACAAAATAATATAATATTCTAGAAGCTGAGACCTGTGATATCTGTAATACATCCCCTGTGGGTCTCTGAAAAATACCAGTAGCCAGTACACCTAGTGCTACACATACCTTTGTTTCCAGTGGGTGGATTCTCCATGATTTTCTCAGGGCATCAGGTGAGGGCAGCAGAGGTTGTATATTTCCCCTAGTGTTTCCCTGTCCACTCAGTCTCACTGTACAGTTTATTTCATGCAGTCCATAATAAGTCAGACAGGGTCTAAACACACCCCGTTCTATGCTGTGGTCTGACAGCAGCAGCAGCATCTTAAATTCAGCCCTGTTTCACATTTAGGTTACTGATGGAAGCAGAAACCCCTAACAGTTTTTTTCTAACTGTAATCAGTTCATTCCATGTACTCCAGGTAATCTTCCATGGGACCACCTCTATAGCCCAAACCAACATGGTCAATAACAAAGAATTTAAAAAATGGCAGATTAGAGCAAATGCAACTGAATTACCTGGCCTTAATGATCAAATATCTTTAAGTGCAATACTTAAACTAAAAGCTGCTTATTTTTGTAATAGTCTTGTGTCACATCATTTTTAAAGGTGAATGTATGTTTTTTATAAATTTTTACATGGTTAGGCTTGTTGTTTATTTTTATTGCTTATTTGCATAATTGTTAACCAATCCTGTCAGGGTTGGATGTATTAAATGACTGTGATTGTTCTGTGGTTATTCTGATGAACTCCAGTTTACCAGGCTGAAAGCTCTTTATAAATTATTTTATGCTAGTTTATCTGGAGCTAGTAATACCTTCTTATGAAGGTATTCTCAAAAATCTTACAAAATGTAACTTTAATCCTTGTATTGACACTGGATATGGATATATATATATGGGGGTCTGCTTCAGTTGACTAACTTCCAGTTGCCTGACATTCATTTAACTGACCCCAAATCACCTAAACTTCACTTCACCTAAAACTCATTTCACTGACAATGAGCACTGGCACTGTAGTGCGACCCTGGAGTTAGAATATATAGTTGGGGGTGTGTGGGGGGTGTATCCCCCCACATAGTTTGGTTTTACTGAACAATATAAAACTACTCTCCCCACATCCCCTCTAATCATGTATTCTAACTCCAGGGTCACACTACAGTGGGGAAAAGGGCATACACCTTTTACTTGCTTTACAATGCTCTACACACTGCCAGTAGTCATTGTCAGTGAAATGAGTTTAAATGAATGTCTATATATATATATATATATCATCTTCTTGGATCATCTGTTTCCATTTCTTCCTGTCCTCTGCATCATGCTCTTTCACACTAACTGCCTGCATGTCCTCTCTCACCATATCCATAAACTTCATCTTAGGCCTTCCTCTTTTCCTCTTACCTGGCAGCTCCATCCTTAGCATCCTTTTCCCAATATACCCAGCATCCCTCCTCAGCACATGTCCAAACCAACAAAATCTCACCTCTCTTGCTTTGTCTCCAAACTGTCCAACCTGAGCTGACCCTCTAATATACTGATTCCTAATCCTGTCCATCCTAGTCACACCCAGTGCAAATCTTAACATCTTTAACTCTGCCACATCCAGCTCTGACTCCTTCCTTTTCGACAATGCTACCATCTCCAACCCATATAACATAGCTGGTCTCACTACCCTCTTGTAGACCTTCCCTTTCACTCTTATTGGTACCCGTCTGTCACAAATCACTTCTGACACTCTTCTCCACCCATTCCACCCCACCTGTACTCTCTTCTTCACCTCTCTTCCACACTCACCATTACTCTGAACTATTGATCCCAAGTACTTAAACTCGTCCACCTTTACCAACTCTACTCCCTGCATCCTCACCATTCCTCTACCCTCCCTCTCATTTACACACATATATTCTGTTTTAGCCCTGCTGACCTTCATTCCTCTCCTCTCTAAAGTATATCTCCACCTCTCCAGGGTCTCCTCAACCTGGTCCCTACTCTCACTACATATCACAATGTCATCTGCAAACATCATAGTCCATGGGGCCTCCTGTCTAATCTCATCTGTCAACCTGCCCATCACCACTGCAAATAAGAAAGGGCTCAGAGCTGATCCTTGATGTAATCCCACCTCCACTTTAAATGTATCTGTCACTCCCACCGCAGTCCTCACCAATGTCACACTACCCTTGTACATATCCTGTACCACTCTTACATACTTCCCTGCCACTCCTGACTTCCTCATACAATACCACAACTCCTCTCTAGGCACCCTGTCACCCTGACAATGCAACTCCTTCTGACCTTCTCTGTATTTCTCCAACAACACTCTCAGAGCAAATATTGCATCTGTAGTGCTCTTTACTGGCATGAAACCATACTGCTGATCACTAATCATCACCTCCCTTCTTAATCTAACTTCCACTACTCTTTCCCATAACTTCAAGCTGTGACTGATCAATTTTATCCCTCTGTAGTTACTGCAGCTCTGCACATCACCCTTATTCTTAGCGATAGGTACCAAAACACTTTTTCTCCACTCACCTGACTTTCCAAAATTTCATTAAACAATCTGGTTAAAAATTCCACTGCCATTTCTCCTAAGCATAGGTTACTAGGCTAAGCCCCCATAGCCTATAGCATGCTTCAGCCTAACAATTTCCCTAAATATTTCTTCCCACATTATTTACTTTCTGACCCCCCCTGTCTAGCAGGGCGCGACTGATCCCTCCTGGGGTGAATTTTTCTCTCCCATCCAATCGTGCGGTTTTTCTTTGAAGAGGTCCAAAGAGGCACTCTGCTTGATGACATACCAGTGGAAGCACCTCCATGCTTCCACTGGTATGTCATCTGGGCCAACAGCCTTTCCATTCTTCATCCTCTTCATAGCTGTCCTTACTTCCTCCTTGCTAATCTGCTTCATTTCCTGATTCACCATCCCAACATCATCCAACCTTCTCTCTCTCTCATTCTCTTCATTCATCAGCCCTTCAAAGTACTCTTTCCATCTACTCAACACACTCTCCTCACTTGTGAGTACGTTTCCCTCACTGTCCTTTATCACCCTTACCTGCTGCACATCTTTCCCAGCTCTATCCCTCTGTCTAGCCAATTGGTACAGGTCCTTTTCTCCCTCTTTAGTGTCCAATCTCTCATACAACTCTCTATATGCCTTATCCTTAGCCTTCACCACCTCTCTCTTTGCCATGCGCCTCATCTCCTTATACTCATGTCTACTTTCTTCATCTCTTTGACAATCCCACTTCTTCTTCACCAGACTCTTCCTCTGTATACTCTCCTGTACTTCCTCATTCCACCACCATGTCTCCTTGTCCTCCTTCCTCTGTCCAGATGTCACACCAAGCACCTTCCTCACAGTCTCCCTTACTAGCTCTGCTGTAGTTACCCAGCTATTCGGTAACTCTTCATTGCCTCCCAGTGCCTGTCTTAACTCTTCCCTGAACTCCACCTCACAATCACCCTTTTTTAACTTCCACCATTTAATCCTTGGCACTGCTTTCACACTCCTCCTCCGCTTCTTGATCACTAACATCATCCTGCAGACCACCATTCTATGCTGCTTAACTACACTTTCCCCAGTCACCACTTTACAGTCTCCAATCTCCTTCATACTGGCCCTCCTACATAGGATACAATCCACCTGTGTGCATCTTCATCCACTCTTGTACGTCACCCTATGCTCCTTCCTCTTCTTAAAATACGTATTCACCACAGCCATGTCCATCCTTTTCACAAAATCCACAATCATCTGATCTTCTGCATTCCTCTCCTTAACACCATACCTACCCATCACTTCCTCATCCCCTTTGTTCATATATATATATATATATATATATATATATATATATATATATATAGATATAGCTATAGATATATGGGCAACTCTGTCTACATTTTGTATCTGGGCCTAGTTATTTACAGCTCCTTATGCAGGTAAACTTAACTTTAATCCTTACAATGGCACTGGATATCCAACTGGCTCACTTACAGGACTTATCCAGTAAGGTGTGCAAGTACCTGTTCTGCACAAAAGCATGCCAGCAGTAGAGTTGCCCAAGGCTGTGTCTTGGGCTTTCTAGCCTTCAACATATATTTTTTTATGTAAAGGCTGATGTTGATGGGATATGGCTCATTAAATCTTCGAAAGACTTCAAACTGGGTGCTGTCATACATTCTCCGAAATACATACATATTCCCAACAAAAACTCATTCAGACCAGTACCTGATGCACTGGTCATGGGCTTAATCTTAAGTGCTAAAAAAATGTACTGTGGTTTTATTTGACAATTTCCCCACTTCATACCATACTAAAGATCCCCCCCACACACACACAAACTTAAAGTCGGGTCACTCATCAGGTATCTGGGTACTTCCATCAAAATCAAATTTTTACCATCATATTTCAAACATAACTAGAAAATCCTTCATACTACAGTTAATTTTCAAAGCCATATCTTTCAGAAGTAAGGAAGTTGTAATCTCTCTATTTCTCCCTCATCTGACCCATCATTGAATGCAATTCCCTCTTTAGCACCTCTCTAAGTATCTTATTCAACTTGAAAGGCCACAACATTACTGGTTTAAACACTGGTTTATACATACTAATTTATCAATTTATAAAAAAACTCTCACTAGACTGTGTCTCAGATGTCTTCATGATGATTTACGCCTGGTCTTCTGAGCCATGCAAGAGCCCACCCTACGTGATCTTCTCCACCTACACCAAGAAAATAACATTATGAACACCCACACCAAAGACTTTAATTTTCAGAATATATAGAACATGCCAGTGTGATAGACTTCTAACCCAGTGAATCTCCTGCTTATGGAATATGCTTTTTTTCTAAATGCCAAGCAAATGTAGCACACTGACCACATTCAAACCTACTCTGAAAGGTTGGTTGGGCATTCACCTGTGGGGTACATAGCATGATATTCCTAATTCATCAAGTTATCTTTGGGCTTAGGTGACTAGGCTTCTCAATGATCTTTTGGACTGAATGCCTGGAACAAACCTATAAACCTATGCAGTTGTCCTCATTTGTCCATTTAAATATGTCATATAACTGTAATGTCTGAGAATGCTTTGCTGTTTATGTTCCATTTCCCCTACCGGGAAAGTACTAACAATGATATTGGTTTAAGCAACACATTCCTTTTAAAAAGTGAAAATGGCTCTGATGCCCCTGTTCTTCTCTGGTGCTAGAACCCTCTGGAACAAAGGTAGAAACGAATCTGGAAATGCAGTAGATTCTTTGATTACTATAGGGTTCAGCTGTCTGCATTATATCCAGTGCATCTTGCAGCTACACAAAAGAGTTGAACCCATTTAAAAGATAACTTTAAGATTCAGCAAGTCAGTAACTCAAATTAATTAAACATTTAATGCACAGGCTCTCTGTAGACATGTAACTAGAATAAATGTATTTGTTTTTTTCTAGTCTGCACAGTTCACTATATTGTCTTGCTGATTTATTTTTAAACACTTTCCTGATACCATAAAAATCTTATTATTTCTACTTTTTGTGCAAATGTAGCAAATGCACACTTATCTGTTTTAGTTGTTTTGATGTGTGGATAAATAGTTGGCAAGCCCTTTAAATATGAATAGATTCCTCTTGGATGCCAAGTTGGCCTCACAAATGTAACATAATTCTCAGCTTCTAATTCGTCTGGCATGTTAGACAGACAGATATTTTATGGTAGATTCTTTATTTCATATCTTATAGACCTTCCATTTGCACAGGCTTCTAATGTCACTTCTAATGTCACTGCTTGGCCAGTGCATCCTTCAGTTTTTACTGTAGAACTTGTATCACAATAGCCTTTTAGAAAGTCATCCACCTCTTCTGCCTTGTTTACTCTTCACAGCGTGAATTATTTTATTTTATAATTTATTTTTATAAATCATTGCAGGCAGTGCTTGCAGTGCCAAATCTGTAGAAATGGTGATGAGCAATTCATAATTCAAGAGGTCTCTGCCATGCTTCCACAAAGGATTTCAGCTTATTTTACACTATTCAGATATTGTTTGATATTTTTCTACCTTTTAGTTTTAGGATTAGTCATCCTAATTGCCACAGAACATCACAGGAGTTATAATTGTAAAGCTGCATCTTTTTAAATAAGTTTTAACTATACTGCACTGTATCTAGAAGCCCTTACCGGACATATACAACTTTTGACATTGCTCTTGACTGTGAATTGGAATTTCAAGATTCTTAATATTTAAAATGAATTTTAACCTATTTAAATTTGTATTAACATATTTATTGTTGACAGTATCTGCCGGCCTGGTTCTATTTTTTGTTGTTGTGCTTTTACCTAGTTTTACGTGCATCAGTAAATGTGATTCATTACCATTAGGATTCTCCCCATAAATCACGTTGCTCATGTGTGCTTCACCCTATGCCTACCTCTGCCCCTCATACCAACAATGCACATTAGGGTAATAGACACGCCCTTCCACAAACACACACACTCTTAAAACATATAGATATCCAAGCATGCCAACACATCTAACCCTTTCCTAGCCCATACTCTAATCCTAACCAGCAAACACTATATCTCTCAAGGACAAGCACTCGCACAGACACACAGGCACACACTCAACCCCAATGCCAAAACATTCATTATAAACAAAATTTTCAGCATTACCACTCATTTCCACTTCCTTAACATTCAGTATTGTATGCTTCAACTTTTCAAGCACCGAAAAAGCATGCACTTGACCAATAGGAAAGTTCAATTAAATGTGTAACCAGTATGTATATATATATATATATATATATATATATATATATATATATATATATATATATATATATATTTATAGAGACAGAGAGAGAGATACACATATAAAATATTTATACCTATATATCTAGCTATGCATATTATACACCACTATCTCTCTCTCTTGCTCTCTCTCTCTCTTTCTCTCTCTGTTGGAAAGTCATCCACCTCTTCTGCCTTGTTCACTCTTAATAGTATTAATTATTTTATTTTATTATTTATTTTTCTAAATCACTTCAGCCAGTGCTTGCAGTTCCAGATCTCTAGAAGTATATATTAGTCTGCAGATTGTCGTCTAAACAGTTGAATGACAGGTGTGCAATATCACAAAATTACCAGGGCTGAGAAATTTGCCCTTAACCCCATGTTTGTGCAATCTCAGAGTTAGTATATCTAGTCAGTAGATGGTGTGTAGGCATGTTTTGGAATTTTGAAAAACTAAATGTTTGCATGTGCAGAGGCCGTTTCTTGGTGCATGCATACTAGCGTATTGAAGGTGGCATTGCTGACATTTTGCCAACTGGCAATGGGTGGTTTTCATTCATTTAAAGTACATGCATATTATATATACATATATATATATATATATATATATATATATATATATATATATATATATATATGTGTGTGTGTGTGTGTGTGTGTGTGTGTGTGTGTGTATGCATGTATATGGGTAAAGTGTTAGTATAAACTGTTTAAAGTCAACATGAAAATGATCAACAAAAAAGGTCTCAAACTGATACTATTGATAAAATCAATATCATGACAGTTAGTGGTGAATGCACTTTCCCCAGTGTATTGCAACCTTGGAGTTGGTATAAGAGTGCGGGGAGTGTGAGAAGGGGTCCACCCCCTGCAAAAACATTGTTTTATGATATGTTTAGTTTATCTCAGCCTTTTTGCTTTAGACCTTTTTTCTCAACCATTTTCATGTCAGCCTTAAGCAGTTTAGTCAAATGTCATTAGATCCATATCTATATCTATCTCTCTCTCTCTATCTTTATAGATAGATAGATAGATAGATAGATAGATAGATAGATAGATAGAGAGAGATATGGATCCCCAATAGAATGCTGAATTTTAATAACATTGACTTTCATAACGGTGAACCCAGAAGATCGAAAAGGCACATCACCAA
>NC_056726.1:1858466667-1858479167 GCF_019279795.1 Protopterus annectens | reverse complement strand
TAAATGCAAATTGTGTGTGCGAATACAATTTATGTCAAGCTTGTGGACTACTAACCTGTTTGCTAAAGAACTTAGTAAAGAAAAACAACAAAGCCACAGACTATAATATAATTATGATTTTGGCAGTTAAATCTATATCAGGGTTAATTTTCTTCATGATTATTTATTGAATGCTTCCCATTTGATTCTCACTGTTAATTTGGCTGTCAAACCTCATCATAGTAGCATCAGTCAGGGCATACTCCTGGTTTGATTATGTGCAAAAAGTCTCATGTTTTCTAGCACCCATCCCAGCTCCTTTCCATATAGTCTCAGGCATTTCTGCTACACGACAAACTTAGTCTCAGAAGATGCAGTGTTTAATGTTACAGTGCCTCTGAGGATATCCTGAGAATACTGCTGCCCTGGAAGAAAAAATGATTCATCTTCCAACAATTAGATTTATCTGGCAGTAACGTATATAATCATATGTGGTTTTTGAATGCATAATGAAATATGTATGAGTACATTTTCTAAAATTCTCTGTATAGCAGTACCAATTTGTGCTGTGATTTTTTTCAGTAATAACTACAATGCTAATACAATCAGGGTTCCATTCATCTGTTGGGTTATCTGAAATCTGTCATCTTTCACAAAATGAGCTTGTTTATTTCCACTTTGAATGGACAAAAGTGAATGCACTGAATCCCAAACTGTATTTGCAAAATAAAAATGCAAAAAACCCACTTCTTTAAGTGTTTTTTGCAAGGGGCAAGCCGTCCCTGCACCCCCCATGTTGGGGGCAAGCTCCCAACACCCCCTGAATTTATATATAATAACTCCATGTGGGAGGTTGGCAGAAGGGTTTAAGTGTTTACCTTACAGACTACACAAAGGCAGGGATTCTCACACATGGGTGGGGGCTAGCTTTAAGTGGGCCCACGGGCGGGCAGCCTAGTACTAATCTATGAACCAACTCAAAGAAGGGGGAAATTCTCCCCAAAACACACCGACAGTGATTTCCTATACAGAAACTCCAGTCATTGATGGATTGAACCGCAGGCAATTAAGTTCGAGCATTCACTCTTTGTCCACCAGTAGATTTCTAGAGTATCAGATTTTTTCTGCTATCTTTGTCGACTTTATGAAGGTAGGGAAGGGTTATTCCTCCAAGCATGTTTTCAGTGGGTATAACAAAATAGTTGGAAAAAATGCAATAGTGTGCACTATATATTTTTTTATTTACTTAATTATTTATTTATACATTTGTTAACCAGGAAAGAGTACTGGTCCTACCTATGACTCTTTTCAAAGTAAGATAGTATTTACAAAAGTTGGAAAACAGCACATCAAAAACAAAATAGCACAAATAACTACAGTAGATGTACAAAGGTAATTGTAAGACAGTGCATTAAATTGGTAACGATCTATAAAAATGTCTGGAAAGTGAATCTAGTTACTATACGTAGGCTGTGAGGCTGTGACTCCTACCATCCCTCAACACACACTCCAATACGTTTTTTATAAGTTTTAAACTATATACGTGGAAAAAAAGCAGTGAGCATGTAGAGCACCATAAGACTTGTAGTGATTCTCAAAACATTTTTTAAAGTCTTAGCTGTCCTGCTGAATGCACAAAGACAGACAGGCACTGGGTGACAAATCCAAATAAAAAGACCATCGGAAGTCATGCAGTATACATTTAAACTGCATTATTGCATGCAGTAACCTACAAAATGCTTTTGTTAATATTTATCTATGAAAAATGAAGGCAGCCAAGCATCCTCTTTGCTTCATGCAAATACAGCAGATGGTTAAAAATAAGTCAGTGCAGTGTCATCAGGCAACTCTTTGGAGGGGAAGGGAACAGAAATACAAAACTAATCTGAGAGCAAAGGCTCACCTATGGTTCAACTACTAACTAGTTGACAATAACAACAACAGTGCAGAGAATTCAGGAAATGTGGGGAGTAATTTACTGTGATGAAAACACCAGAGCTACTATTCTCAGATCCACTGCTGTAATTCAAGAAGATATGGGTGGATTTTTGACATTTATAACAGAAATCCTTAGGACAAAAAAAGGAAAAGATGTTTATGAGTCTAAGGACAGTAGAGTTTTCCATAAAGGGAAAAAGAAGAGCCATAGCATTGCTGTGCCTCCTTTGCAAAAGAAGTTGAAAATTCTACAGTATAAACATAAGAAAAAAGGCGATAATAGCTATTGCGCTAAAACAATGGTAGGGCATGTGAAAGAGGGAAAAGTTCATAGTTGCCCACAAGGATGAACACAGTCAGTGATAATTTCAAGGCAAAGAATAAAGCTTGGTGGTGGTAGCTCAGATGAAGACCTGAATAGCAATGCCCCAAACAGTTTATCTATCCCTTAATTAGAAAATATAATAAAACATTGATATTCATAGTACAAGGTTTCTTTTTGCAATATTTGTATTATATGCAGGGTGTCTGCGGTTCTGAAATTTCATCAGGGAAGTACACATTCCTAATGACACATGAGTATATTGGATGGACTGCAGATCATATAGCTGTTGCTGGCCACTGGGCTGCACCACCTTCATCCATATTTATGCTTATTATTATTATGATAATCATCTCCTTTTACTTCCAGAGGCAGTAATACTACAGGGAGCAAAAAGCACAATATAACAAATCCATTAAACTTGATCATCAGGCAACAATTTGGATTTTAGGATTTGCAACAGTCATCAAGCTGACAAACTTCCTGGGAAGCTTTAGGAGGTCACAGAGTGGCCATACTCTCACAAGTGCAGTCTGTAGTGTCTTAAAATTCTCAGAATATTATAAAAGCATTGCAGTAGGGTGACTTGACCCATGTATTTTATTCTGTATATACCCTGACCTTGGTAGTCAAAGCCTTCAGTCAGGAGTATAATTTCTATTGGCAATGCAATCTACACTCATTTTAGCTATTAAGCCAAAGTCAGGCAATTACTGTGATATAGCAGACAGAGAATAATTAGCTATTATCAAAGGCATTCTCACCAGGTGGAATTCGGCATACTTTATATTTTGGATGTCAAATATATCCTCAAACAACTACTACATGTCTTCCACAAACTTTGTGAACATTAGGTGGAGGAACTATTGTACATCAAAAATATTTAAAAAAGTACAAACTAATAATAAAATAAATGTAAAAGAATTTAATACTAAATACAGCAATGCCTAACAGGGTAGACATTATAGAGAAATAATGGGTCTTCAGGGGGTGGAGACGCCCTCCTTCTTCGGCATCACAGCTCACAATACCCCTGGGAGACCTACATATCATACTACAGGTATTATGCAGGACATTTCTGAGACTGAACATAAAATTGCCAGCTCTATGATCATTAAAAAAAGAGTTTAAATTCCACTTAAATCTATAAAAAAAAAAAATTGAAGCAAAATTCACACTCATTTTAACAGATCTTTGTTTCCTGCACTTTCTTACTTAATATTATTATATCTGATATCAGTTGTGATTGATACCATCAAATGTTTAAAAGAGCAAACTTTTCTTCCTTACCTTGCCTGTTTAAAAGACTGAACTCTCTTAATGCTGGCTGTTGTGTGCGGAGACTGAATTTGACCTTTCCCTGCTGTTGTGCAATTTCATAGTTTTTATGTATATGATTATCAGGTGGTGTGGGAGTACAAGGGGAGCTTGCCCCTGCATAAAACATTGTTTTATGAGAAGCTGGGTCATTGTTTTATGCTTCAATCTTTTTAGGTCTTTTTGCTTTTTTACGAGATAATCCTGATATTACAGTAGATTAGCAAAAGAGGAATTCCATCTTTTTGTTGGACCCAAGTTTGGGCATATTTTGAACTTGTCACTGTGATTCCATTTCTTATTCTACTGTACTAAGCTACATGCAGCTGGAGCATTTCTCCCCATGCCTCCACTGAAAATTGGTTTTGTTCCAAATTGGACTTTCCCAGTAAATAAATGTTAAATAAATAAATAGATTATTCCCTTCAGGTCCCTATAATCACCCATTTTATATTGTACCCACTAGAAATTGTTCATAGTATGCACTCATATAGATGTTTATCTGACTTGTAAACTGATAATATGACTCTCAGTGCTTACAATCCCATAACCTACCTATCGATGTTTTGGTACAACCCAGAAGTCACATTACAATTCATGGCATAGATTTAATATGTTTTTATTATAAAGTATTACTTTTATTTTACTATGTCTATTTCATATTATTTACCATCTGTAAACTGACTGATTTTATTTTGAATTTGCTATGCCAAATTAAGGTACATGTAAACATCTGTCTTTTATTTGCACCTTCTGTTCATTGCCTAATAGGTTTGTCTCACTTATCTCATGCACATGCTTAAGATTTTTTTCAGAACATATTCATTCCTTAATGCAGTGATATGATGTGTATAATTAAGTTCTACTGATGCATGTAATAAAGTTCTGTATGTTACATTTTCTGTTTACAGGACTGCTTCATGTTAAATCTTCTCTGTATTATCCTTTGTATTACAATTACATGATCATTACTTTTTGTGCCTTTGGCTCAGGCTACACTTGTAAATGGTCTTTGGACCAGTTGCATTACCCAGTTACCAAATAATGAAGTACATTTTAGTCAACTAAGATTTACCTTTCTATTTATTTGGTAATATTTGTTCATATTAATATGACATATTTTATGCATTAAAACTGTCAAATAATCTGTTTTATTAAGCATTGCAGAAAAGTCATTCTGTACCCATCTAAGCTTACTTGCTGATTGGTTATGCATCATACTGTATATTTCTTGATAGTACTTACAGATCTTTTGACTAGAGCAAATACTGCCCATAGGATTTTAATCTGTGCATCATGGTGTACAAGTTCCATGCCTGCCAACATCCATCCTAAATTAACAAATTTATAAAGCACACACTAATTTGAATCAATAATTAACAGCAATATAATGCTATGTAACATTATTTTAAAATTGTTTGATTAAATTTTTATGAACAATAGTTTTAGCATAAGAAATTTGCATTTGTTTATGTCTTGTCCAGTGCAACAATACGTATTATACTACTAAAAATCTTGAAAAATGGACAATAAAATTCTACTGCAATGCATTAAATTAGTAACAACAGTAAGTAGCTAACAATATTATTAATAATACTAAGCAGTGTAATAACAGAATTATGAAAGTGTATACAGCAGATAATCATTGCTGCTAGGTACTTGCCCCTTACCTCCACAAACTTCTCCACAGCCAGTCCATCTAAACAGGTGTAATTTTTCAGGAAATTTAGTTTTTCTATCTTGAATTGCTCCCGAGACTGTGTTTCTGCATGTTTTTCCAGAAGCTGGAATACCCCAGCCCCAAGTAACAAGTAAATAAAATATGCCACCATCAGCAAGAGGGTCCAGTTACCATTGTTGCTGTTGTATGCTGCAGAGTTCACCATGTTGTTTGGATACATTGTTGTTTAAAACACCCGAAACACTAATACTGTGTAGTTCTCTTCCTAGTTAGTCGTCATCGAGATTAACTGTCCTTTACAAGCTGAAATGAATCTCTTTCGGATAATTCTCTTTTAGGGTAAAGCAGTTGAAAGTCCTCAAATGAATTAAAGAAGCAGTAAAGCTGTCAGACAGCCTCTGTCCTGACATCACTGTTAGATCATATAATCCTCTGTAGATAATGTAACAAGGTATTTTCAGTATTCTAAGTACAGATTTCTTGAAAAAGAGAATTTACTGGGCAGTCACTTTTCTAAATTTCACTAGCAGCATACTTCAGATGTATCCTGGCTCCACTGTAAGCATCATCTTTTCATAATCTGTTATTCATTTGCTTGTTTGTTTGAACGTATGTTTACTATCTCTCAGCAAGTATTTGCATAGTTTCCTGCACCATTTGCACTGATGCCTGCCAGTTAACCATACATTCATCAGGCTGGTTAAAAATGTCCTTGGATTACAGTATTCCTCTTTATTTTGTCTGCAAATCAAACAGGTAGGACAGACACACTCTGGCCAATAATTTAACTAGTAAGCTAGGAGTTAATTTTTAACCAGGCACTTACAATCAGAGCTGACTTAATGCTGTCCTTTGCACATCATTCCTTGTTCACTTCTTATGACTAACATATCACAAATATCCATAAACAGCTAAAGTAACAATGCAATCCATGTCTGCTGCTGTGGGATAATCTGTGTTTTCACTGTCTTTGATTATTCTGTTCCTTGCACTGCCACTTACAAAATATGCACTTCCTATTGCCTCTACACTTCTGACATGTATTAGTCCTTCTTCCATGACTTATCTAGTTGACATCTATTTTTTGTTATTTTGTGAAAATCTAACAATTTCCATCTCTCACTTTACTTATCATTGTTTTGTTGTGCATTATCTTCCTGGTTCCTTACTTGTTGTGCATTATCTTCCTGGTTCCTTACTTGTTGTGCATTATCTTCCTGGTTCCTTACTTGCTCTACCTGATGTCAGATCATTCTTGTTATAATTTATATAAACATGTATGCTACTACCTCATTTGTACACTGACCAAAAACTGAGGGTAATGATGCAAAATGCCTGAAGTCTAAACCTCAAAATGCACGCACTCGAGGCACTCCTCAGTATGGAGAAAATCAGTATATGTGCAGTAACAGAAACCTGGTTTAAGGCTCCAGAGAGCACCCCAGCACTACCAGGCTACAACTCATACCATACATTTTGGCCACAATACCTGGACCAAAAAACAAAAGGTGGGGGGCTATCCATATTCATCAAGGATACCCACACCTCCAGGTTAGTCGCACAGCATGATGTTTCAGAGATCATCCATGTGCAACTAACAATGGCCAAAATGGTAATTCAGATTGTAGCTTGCTACAGATCACTCCACCATGTCACAGGACCCCCATTCCGCATTTCTGGAAACACTGGTTAACATAAAGATCCTACCAAAAACCCTGATATTGGGTGATTTCAATTACCCAAACATTAACTGGGAGAACTACTCAAGTACTAACTCCCTTGCCCAACATTTCCTAGAATTTATAAACTCAAATGCACTGGATCAACTGGTCAACACCCCCATCAGTGGTGACAACATATTGGACCTGGTCATCACCAACATGGGCGACCGGTGTTCCACACCGGAGGTCAACTGCTTGCTGGTTAGATCTGGCCATAAACTAATCACTCTGGATATCCATATTCCACCACACCTCCGGTCAAAGAAACCACCATGAAAAACTTTTCAAAAGCAAACTTCACGTTACTTAAGACAGAGGTGGAAAGTTTCAAATACCCCATGCTAAAGGATAACGCTGCCCAATATGCAAAATCCTTTACTAATGCACTCTACAGGCACCTACAAGAATGCATGGATCATGCTATCCTAAGCAAAACCAAGAATCACTCCTCCAAGAAAAGGAGACCAGTCTGGTGGACCCCTGCCATAAACAAGCTATACAATAAAAGGAGGAAACTAGTACAGAAAAGAGTAAAATCCCAAAAAGGTAAGACATCCCTGATCAGTATCATCAAGAAACTACAATCCCTCATAAAATCATCCAAGTCTAGCTTCAAAAGAAAAATTGCCAAGGAATCCAATGGTAACCACAAGGCATTCTTTAGCTATGTCAAGAATCTAAGTGGCAATTCTCAGATCTGCTTGGAGTTACTGCAGAATGGCACAAAATACGCTGAACCAACTGATATCGCCAATATCCTGGAAGACAGGTTCAGTGCAAACTTCACCCCCCTCTCACCCCTAAAAGGGCCCATAACCATACCAGAAGAATGTAGTGCCTTTGAAATCACAGCCACTCAGGTTAAAACAGCCCTCTCCAAAGCCAAAAACACAGCATCAATGGTACCAGACAGTGTCCCAGGCTGCATCCTACACAAGCTCAAAAATGAACTATCCCCTCACCTAAACACACTGTTCAAACTCAGCCTGTCCACAGGCTACGTGCCCATAGAGCAATGCACAGCAACGGTTATTATGCTCCACAAAGGTGGAGCCACAAACAGACCCCAGGAACTATCACCCTATAAGCCTGACTAGCTTGGTCTGCACGGCTATGGAGTGCATCATCATGGATATCATTAACAGAGAAATTGAGAACCTCCAAACACTGTACCCTACCCAGTTCAGCTTTGTTAAGGACAGATCATGCCTCCTAAATCTGGTGGACTTCTTTGGGACAGTTAATAAAGGCTATAGACGAGGGAAAGGTGGTCCACACAGTCTACCTAGACCTCGCAAAGGCCTTCGACACCCTTCCCCATTCTGGTATTATAGACAAGCTCACCAGCCTGAATGTAAACCCCTACATCACAAGATGGGTTGCCAACTGGCTCATGGACAGAACCCACATGGTAAGAGTTGCAGGAGCTAGGTCTGACTCTAAACCGGTTACAAGTGGCGTTCTCAAGGGCTCAGTCCTAGGACCCCTCCTGTTCAGTATATACTTCTCAGAGGTACAGGCAAGCACAGGAGGTCTATGGCTGACCAAGTTCGCAGACAACTGCAAACTAGGGGCTATAATTGACTCTCTGGCTGACACAGACATCCTCCAAAAGGGTCTCACTTAGACAGATACCTGGTATCAAAACCATGGCCTCAAGTTAAATGCCAAAAAGTGCATAGTCATCCCTTTTGGAAAAAACAAAGTATCCACAAACTACCACATAGGTGGTAGCCCCCTAAATACAAAAGACATAATAAGGGATCTGGGGACCCAAGTAGATAGTAATCTCTCCTTTGATAATCACATTGCCAAAGTGGTTAGAAAATCCTTCTATGTGGCCCACCTAATCACAAAAAGGTTTGCATCCAGATCAAAGGAGGTCATTGTGCTCCTCTACACATCACTCATCAGACCCATCATAGAGTACAACGCCCCATTTGGGATGTACCTTACAAGACACCTGCAACAGCTGGAAAGACCACAGAAGTACCTCACCAAGAGGATCACTGTCCTCAAACAGATGCCCTATGCAGCTCGACTGAAGAAACTCCAGCTGTACTCAGCTGCATACCGCCTACTCAGAGGTGATCTATGCCTGACATACAAGGCCATGTCCAACCCAGAATTGATGGACATGCTCCACCTAAAGAAACCATATCCCCTCGAGCCACATGCTCTAGGGATCTAAACCTCACCACAACAATAAATAGGACATGCTGGAGGGATAGATTCCTGTGCCAGAGACTCCCCATGCTCTGAAACAAGATTCCAATCTACATTAGGCAGAGCTCCTTGCTAACACTCTTCAAGAGAAACCTTGATGAGTGGATGGGAAATAGAAAGTTTACCCCGGGGATCACTTCAATGGCTGTGCTGGACAGAGGCACAGGGAACTAATCTATGGGGGTGGCAAAAGCCAACAGAATTCCAGCTAGGCTTATAAATGCCTTCAGGCAGATAGCCTTGTACCTACCTATGAACCTATGAACCTATACTATTAGATGATGTGCAGTGGTACCACTCTGTATAGTGCTCTTATTTTTTGGTCGGTCTCTGCTATTACCTGAGTTATATGATGATTAAGTATCATTTGGTCTTCACTGATGACAGCAAGTAATTTAGTCTGTTCTGCCAGTTCAGTTATGGTATTGCTTCCAGAGATAATGGTGAAAGGTTTTTTTGTTTGTTTGATTTGAGGATTATTTGGGTATAAAAGGTATTACTTTAGGGTTTTTTGTTTCTTTGTTTGTTTCTTTCTTTTTTTAAGGGTTTAGAAGCAGTTGTGCATTATGATTTAAGGTAATCATCTCATGGACATTGTACCAAAGGTAAAATTATAACCACAGTAACCTGATCTGAAAACTGCACTTTTCAGCCAAATGCTTTTCAAGCACTTAGGCATCACTCAGCATGCAGGCTACGTTTGTTTTGTACCCCTGCTGTACTGTAGCAGGTAATTTTCTGCCTTATAAGGGCAAAATTATCTGGCAAATGAACTAGTTACCTCATTTACTCTAGATTCTAAAGGAAGCCTGTAGTGAAACAAACCTTGTGTAAATAGTGCTTATATTATCCATCTATGGTTTCTGTTAATAAAGTGTGTGGGAATCCATTCCATTGGTTGATTAAGCTTCAAAGGTCTCTCGGGGTGAGATATTACTGTTGTATGTGTACACTGACTATCCACAGCTGACAGCCTTTACCAGAACTGGTGTATTTTTAATTCTGATGTTTCTTTGATGGACAAATTGGGTGACAAGCCAGTTATTATTTATCGAAGGGACAAATATTTAAGAATTTACTCTCTCTATGTGAGAAATATTAGTTCCAAGAAGATGGGCATGTTCAAATGTGGGCATTGCAGCCTATGTAGTTATATCAAAACAGGTAATAGTTTTTTAGTAAAAGGCTTACAGTTGAGGGTCACTGATCATTTTTCCTGTGAATCAGGCCAGGCCATTTACTTGGCTTGTTGCAACTCATATCCAGCTTTTTATGTTGGCATGACAAGCAGGAAGCTAAGGAATATGACCTACGAACATGTTTTGGATATGAAGAACCACAAAAAAACTAATGCCCTGTTTTCACATATAGAACATAATACAGAGCATGCTTTTTATTTTGTTGTTTTAGACCAGATAGTATATGATCCCAGGGCATACATGGTTAATGAACATCTTGCCAAGAGTGAGATAAAATGGCAAATTAAGTTAGATGCCAGTTGTTTTCTCATGTTAAATTATTCTGTTTCTATTTCCTCAATTTTAAAGTTGAAACAGTTAGCTAATTGAATTTTGCTAATTGTTTGTATTTCACTAACTTTTAATTGGTCGATTGGGTTATGTGATTTTTGCAATTGTATATAAATGTTTTTTTAATACTTCAATGTCAGTTCTGAAGAATTTCCATTAAGTGTTAAATGGAATGAAAATGCTTAACTTTTGTGGCTTGATAAAAGGAGTTCAGACATTTATTTGGGTTCAGCCCTCTGTTTTGGGACCACATGCGTTGTTTGGTTAAATAGTGGTTATATTATCCATTTATTTGCTTCCTCTTAGGTTTCTGTTAATAAATTGTGTGGAAATCTGTTCCATTGGTTGATTAAGCTTCAAAGGTCTCTCAGGATGAGATATTACTAGTGTATGAGTACACTGACTCTATCCACAGATCTAGAAGAGGGGCTTCAAGATCAGAGTTATACCGGCCTAAGCTACATGATCAGAGAGTTCTTCCATGTGTTTTTTCATGTAGTCCAGAGAGGTCAACTCAGGTCATTCTCACCAACAATGACCGAGTCATATTTGTACTTGTTCTGGAGAGACCTGAGTGTTTGTGTTATGTGGCGAATCCTGGCACCCAACAGGCAGCTAACAGTAACCTTCTCCTTGTTCAGCCTAGTGAGTGGGACGTCAGTGTGCCTGACTATAGAGTCACCTATTACTAGTGTGTTGGGTATGTTATTTTGCCTTAAGGGCTGTGATTGCATGGCACATTGGTTTTGTGAAGTATGTGTTTCATGATTTGTGTTGGGGTGGAGGTTGCTTGGGTGTCTGCTTTGGAGATCTCTGTTGCTTTTGCAGATTTTTATTTAGAGCCTCCCAGCATATTTTCGTGTATTTATTTGTTTTTTGCCAGTGCTGGTTTCATAGGTCTATGTGAGACTGGTGGTGTGATCCTCTTGACTGACTGGTCCAGTCTTGGGTTGAGAGAGCTTACCCTCCAGTTTGGCCATATAATTGCATCTCTCGCATGTAGTATCTGTCCCACAGAGATAAAGACATGTCAGTGGTGGGTGGCTGTCCTGCAGGTATACAGGTATGGGTCAGTGGAAGGTGACTGCCTAATGGAGATGCAGGTATAGTCAGTCAAAGGTAACTGTATCAGGACTGCAGGTATGGTCAGTGGAAGGTGGCCATCAGATAGGAATACAGGTATGGGATAGTGAAGGGTGCCTATCACCTAGGAGAACAGGTATGTGTCAGAGAAAGGTGGGTGTCTCACAGAGATGTGGGTATTGTCAGTGGAAAGTTGGTGCCTTATAGGTATGGGTCTGCAAAGGGTAGATGTCTCCTAGAGATACAGATATAGGTCAGTGGTGGATGGCTATCACATAAAGATTTAAGTATCGGTCAATAGAGAGTGGCTATATCACAAGAATCCCAGTGTGTGTTAGTGCACAATGAATATCTCCTGCAATCACTGTGGACGGTGAAAAACTCATAGGGTTACAGGCATGGGCCAGGTAGAGGTGACTATCCCACCGGGGTACATGTATGTGACAGTGGATGGTGTCTATATTACAGGGCTACAGGTATGAGTCAGTAAAAGGTGGCTGTCCCACAAGTATAAAGGTATATGTCATTGGAAGGTGGCTGTTTCATAAGGATTCATGAATGGGTCAGTAGAAGGCATCTATCACCAGTTGCCATTGGACTAGCTTAATTAAGGAACATGAAATGTTATTCCCGTTAAAAAAAAATTACCATTTCCTGAGCAAATGAAAAAAATAGAATCAGTTGGTGAAGCTAGTTATAGCACG